>NC_140228.1:13471663-13561663 GCF_951802725.1 Rutilus rutilus
GGAGGCGGGCACGTTAACAATGAAGTGAAAGATCGCAGTCTCTAGTGTCTGTCGCTAGTGTGCCTCTTGAGATCAAGGGAGTGAGGTTTTAGCTCTTACTGGATCTGCAGCAGTCAGATAGTACAGCAGTCTCGTGGTACAATAGGGGCTCTTAGAAAATTCCCAGCATACAAGTTTGAATCTCGTTATTACGGTAATTATGGCATGGCGTGAACTCGTTGAGTCTTTATTTCCGTTTGAGTTAGAATAGTTCGCAAGAGCACGATTATAAAAACAGTGAGGCTGTGGAAGCGACTAGTGAGTAGATGAGATTCCCTGTTCGGCATGATGACGTTTATTGCCCCCGAAAAACAATGTAGTCCCATTTAGCCACTTGTTAGCCTTTTTCAAAACAAGTAAAAGCTTAAAAATCACAAGGGGGTATTACTGACGTGAAAATATCTAGAGCTCGTTGTTAATCGCAGACCTCATTTCAGGTATTTAACCTAAAACCCATTGATTTCAGGATGATGTAAGCGGAGGTGCTAATATGCTAACTTGTTTCCAGGCCCACCAAAATACATACATCACTCTATTGCGCGAAGGTTAACCTTGGGCCACATTCCAGTGTCTCCTGTTGTCTGGGCATGCTTGTCTACAGCGGATTGAGAGGGTTAAAGCCCGATGCACATGACCGGGAGATTATCGCGGTGGCTTTTGAGGGTTAGTTCTTTGTCATATCTCCGTCTGTTTTTGAAGAGCTTTGTAAAATGATGTTATCATGCTTTGTGCCTGGTCTCTGATGGATTTTCCACATGCAGATGGACGTTTGCCTATTGAATCCATGATTTAAATAGTCTTGTATCCAACTGTAGATGATTGTGCTTTGTAATCCAATGTAAAAGCTTGAAAATGTCAAAGCGAAGGGTGAAAAAGGGCTCGGATGGGAGTCTGTCTCCTGTTCTGGTTTATTTGAAGAGCATAGA
The DNA here is from genome assembly GCF_951802725.1 of Rutilus rutilus. NCBI lineage: Eukaryota > Metazoa > Chordata > Actinopteri > Cypriniformes > Leuciscidae > Rutilus > Rutilus rutilus. The sequence continues at coordinate 13,472,629 of NC_140228.1, forward strand.
AGAGGAAATCACCTCTGGTTTGGTGTCGTGTGAGGAAACTTTCTACATTTACAGTAGGATTCAGACTCGTTCTGTACTTTATTTAGATACTAGAATCGAACTCTCGGAACAGTCCGAGAAACAGTCGGGTGCATCGGTTTCAGCATCTTGTGTACACGTATGCGTAGTTTTAACTGTGAAATGCACTTTATTTTTTTGATGAGAAAAGGCACAACAAATTACTTATCTGCAAAACAATATTATAAGAATTATAATCAACATGCACTAATTAACATTGTAAAACATTGTGTTAATGTGTTGTATATTTTTCCAAGGTGTTGGTTGTATACTTTTATTGCTTTGGTTAGTTTAATGAACTGAGAGATCTTGTTAATTTTGTATTAAAAGAATGTGCTGTGCATTAAAAATATCCTCGCCTGGGTTTATTCACACTCGCGCATCAATTGGCCAGGTGCCTCAAATCCACTGTTGCCATGGCGATCCCAGTCTCAGCTGTACTGTTTCCATAGAGACATGAGGCTCGGAATCAAAACTGTCCTGTTTCCATGACAAAGGCACTGAGGTGCAGGAACGGAGAGCGATTTAACGTGATTCGTCCGATTTTTATTGTCGCGAAACTGCCGACCGCCGCACACGTGCACGAAGACACCAGACATTACCAAGAAAACACATTTCAGGTAGTTTAATCGAACACCTCAGGCCAGTTCACACAAATATAATGACTGACCTCAATGTTTCTCAACATACATAGAAACTTTCATGCAGAAAAGTCTGTTTTTGATGACCTCAACATGCTTTTTTTTATCTTTAGTTCCAGTTACTATTCACTACATACAGTATATCCATATCATGTATTAACAAGTGTTGCATTAAAAAGCATTAGAAAAAAATGGAAAAAAGCATCATACGTGGTAGTTCAGGGAAAAGACTGACTATCTTATAATTCCATAATACAGACGGCCTATCACGCCTTTATTAAAATGCATACAGTACAAGATCATTTTGTGTATGGGAAATGCAATGTTATTATTCGCAGGTAAATTACAGAGTAAGTGTCTGTGTGAATTTTGTGCATTAGTGTTGTTTTAGTCAGACCAATCATTGTCCTCCAGCTCAGATTCGTCCTCAGAGTCACTGTATTCCACAGCGATACGGCGAGACAAGATCGTGGCGACATCATTGCCCACCGGTTCTCGTTTTGCCTGCTGTTCCTGCTGCTCTTGAACTTTTTTCAGCTGGATACCTGCAGTACAAACAAACACACACAAACATCAGCAACTCAACTCATTCATTTTCAATGAGAGATAAACAAAAGCTTGTGATGCGATGTGTAACTTTACGGAAGTTTAACTTTCTGCAAATGAGCGAAGATGTGAAATCAGTGGAGCTCACATGATCCAGCTCCTGTGAGATACTGTAGTCCAGTGTAGGCGAGACGGAGAAGTTAATGTTACAGGGAGCAATTTCACTATTCAATATGGTTTGTTTCTGCCCACACGCAGGGATAAAATAAGAAAAGGATGCGTGGAAAACAGAAATTGCCGGGCGTTTGATTCATGCTTTGACTGTTCAACTTGTTCATGATATGATGTATTATGAACTGCTGCAATTTATATAAAAAAATATTTACAGTTCAGTCAGTTGGGGAAGAAATGAATCAGTAAGGAGGATGCAATAAAAGGATCAAAAGTTTATAATATTACAAAATATTCCTTTTAAAATAAATTCTGTTCTTTCTAACTCTGTTAATCAAATAGTCCTGGAAAAAATTAGCACCATTACCACAAAAATATAAAAGGTTGTATCACTGATTTCAGGCCCCCCAAAAAAAGGATCACATTCATCTAATCTTTCCTAACGATCCGCTAGCTGCCCGCCCCATAAGTCTCTGTAGGCAGCCTAGGCTCTGAGATCTGCACACAAAAACCTCACAACACCCTCCCCCTGTCGGTGATTGGTTGGAACACTATTTGTTTTGGTTTTGAGTGGTTGGTGAAACCAATTGTTTTTGTGTGCAGATCTCAGAGCCTAGGCTGCCTACAGAGACGCGTTTTTTTTGACGGCATGCTTATGGGGCGGGCAGCTAGCGGATCGTTAGGAAAGATTAGATGAATGTGATAAAAAAAATAATTGGGCCTGAAATCACTGATACAACCTTTAAGCAGCAAAAATGTTTCTTGAGCAGCAAATCAGCATATTAGAATGATTTCTGAAGGATCATGTGACACTGAAGACTGGAGTAATGATGCTGAAAATTAAGCTTTCCCATCAAAGGAATAAATCATATTTTAAAACATTAAAATAATTTCACAATATTACTGTATTTTTTATTAAATAAATGCAGCCTTGGTGAGTTTTATAATGGTAAAGCTTATGAAATCTAAAAACAAGATGTTTATGTATAACAAGTGTAAAATGCTTATATTCATAACCTAAAAACACTTCATACCCATTCTTATAGCTGCGAGCAGGTCGCTGCGAGCATCGTTGGTGGGTTGGGCCTCATTAGGCACAGAGGGCCGTTTGGGAGTGATGGATTGGGCTGAACTGGCTGGAGGGGGTGGGGCTAAAGGTGGAGGAGGGGCAGCCATTGGTACGGAGGTAGGTGGAATGGGTGGGCCATAACCAGCGACTGCTCCCATTGGTCCTAGATGTCCTGGAGGCGGGACCGGTCCCATGGGTTGCATAGCAAAAGCAGTTTGTGCTGATGGGATAACAGCAGGTGGTGGAGGCGGCGGCCCAGAATGCATGTAATCCACACTGTCAAGAGAGAGAAAGTCTAAATCATGCTTTTTCACCTCATTCAACATAAACTGATGCTATATAAATTCAAAAGTAAAAATGTCACAAATTTGTTGATCATTAGGTGGCAGTATTTTTAAATACCCACTGTGGCATTTACAATATAGACCAGGGGTTTTCAAACTTTCTGACGCCAAGGACGACCAAATCTACCGGCCCCCTTGCAGAAAGACCCCTTTCCTAACATATAGGCTGTGTCCGAAATCGCATACTCTCTTGAGTAGGTACTTATTTTGAAAAAGTAATTACTTCACGGCCGCTAAAAAAGTACTTTCTATTCAGTATGAATGTGTGTAGTATGAATGTAATCTGGACGTACTACATTCGCCATGTTGTCATTATCATGTGGCCTACCAGCATCAGTTGTGTTGCTTTACTGCTATTCATAAATCCTCTCCCGTGGCCTCATGGGATAGTGAAGTGTCCATCGTATGCACACTTCAGAATACTTTTTGCCAACTCTCTTTTATGAGTACTATCAATTCAGACATACTTCTATTTTTCGCCTGCTATATAGAAGGGAAGTATGCGATTTCAGATGCAGCCTTACAGACAGCTATGTATATATGTATATATATGTATATATGTATATGTATATATATATATATATATATATATATATATATATATGTATGTATATGTATATATATATATATATGTGTATATGTATATATGTATATATGTATATATATATATATATATATATATACATATATATATATATATATATATATACATATACATATATATATATATATATACATATATATATATATACACACACATACATAAATACATACATACATACATATATTAAATGAAAAAAAAAAAAAGAAAATTGTATAGAATTATTTTCTATAATTTTTATATTGTTTTTAATATTATTAGATTTTAAAGAAAACTGTTAAAGTAATAAAATATTTGTTAACAACATTTTATTATTATATGTTAACATTATATGTGTGTGTGTGTGTATATATATATATATATATATATATATATATATATATATATACACACACACACATATAAAATCAAAAAAATATAAATGTTAACAAATATTTTATATATATATATATATATTACATTAAAATATATATTATTTATATTGTATATATACACATATATTTCACATAATTTTTTTATTTCACAAATAAGTTTTTTAATTTTTATAACTGGATAGATTTAAAATCTCATAATTTCTGAACAGTCTTTAGAAAGTAATACTAGTATGTAATAATATTAAGTAATATATTAACTGTATTAAGTAACATTCTCAAATATATTAAGTAATATTATCAAATATGTGAAATGTACGTTCCAAACCCGTAAGACTTTTGTTCATCTTCGGAACACCAATAAAGATCTTTTTGATTAAATCTGAGACATTTCTGTCCCTCCATTGACAGCTACTCAACTACCACTTTGACGCTTCAAAAAGTTCATATAAAAGCCTACATTCAACCTGTTCATCATATAAAGCGATCTAGTCTCTTCAGGAAATTTTTTGAATCGTCAAAGGTACAGAAACCCCCTGATGTTCATTTGTGTTCTGAAGATGAACGAAAGTGTTTGGATGGAACGACGTGAGGGTGAGTAATTCATGATAGAATTTTCATTTTTTGTTGAACTATCCCGTTCACATATGATCCAATAAAATTCTTTCTTTCTAAAATTCAGAACTTCCTTTTAGAATATTTTTTTTAAGTTTGTTTATAACTAATTGATTAATCTAAATAAAAATGACAAACCTGTAGTCGACAGGTGGGAGGTTCATAGAGCCATTAATAGTGTTTGATGCTGGTGGAGGGGGCGGAGCCTGGTGCGGACGACCCAGTGTGCCAGAGCGGTATGCCATAGGCCCACCCCGGTAATCCTGGTCCATGGTCATTTGGGTATGAGCTGACAGGGCCGCCATGCTGGGCGGTGGCCCAGAGTAAGTGTGGGCATGGCCAGCGTGGTTGGCCATGGAGAGATAACCGTGATCTGCATGATCTCCATGAGACCTGCATGAATTATGAATTAGATTAGATCAAACTGAGTTTATATATGTGCACTTAGTGCATGTAGCCCATGTTACCTGTGCTCTGGGGACATGGTGCCCTCCGAGGAGCCTCCTCTGTGCACAGTGTGGGAATGTCGATGGTCAGGTCTCAGTTCCTTATCGAATGCCATCATGTTCCATTCCTGCCTGCGGTTTCGAGCTTTTCGCACCTTTTTCACCTCCCTCTGCAGCGTGCCGTCCACACACCGTCTCTGCTCCTGTCGCACAGTATTAAAGGACAAAGAGACGTTTAATTATCACATATCACCTCATGAATAAACACTATACTAGGTTTCCAGCAAAATGCTGCCTAATGGGATACTCACACAGCAGGTCAGAACATATTCAATGGTTAATATACATTTATGTGTAGTGGGAAGTTTGACAAATGATATTTCACTGTACACAACCATTTAATTTAAGGTGGGACAAAAACTCAAGAGAGAGGAAGAAAAGGGCGTTCAACCTTCTGTCGTCTCTTCTCTTTCCTCTTGTCTTCTGTGTCCTGTAGCATCTTCTCCTTCCACAGGTCAAAGAAGTAGGAGGGGTCAGTGTAGAACTTCAGTCCTTCTTTATCATCATCTCTATGGCAACATAAATGAAAAACATTAGATTTTTTTTATGATTGATTTTGGTTTTCTCTCTATTAATCTCTCGATAAAACAATGAGTGTGGTAAATTTGGCTCTGAATACATTTATATAACCATTCCCACCAGTTGCTAGATTGCTTTTATGGACCTCTTCAGAAGGGAAAAGGATTTTTAAAAGCATCTTGATGCATCTTTTCTGACTGGCTGCTTTTCCAAAAGTGCTATTAATTGTCCATTAATCATTTATGTAAAAATGCCGAAAACTTTGTTAACCGTATTCAGCCGAACAGACAGAAAAAGAGCGCAGCCAATGTCCCTTGAAACATTCTGCATTAGATCTGTTTAAGTATTCATGAGTGGCCCATATTCTCTACCTTGAGAGCTAGCATTCACATGAACTACATCTGCCAGCTTTAAGTATTCATGACTGCTCTATATTCCTTAATCAGACTTCTGACTGACAGACTTCAGATACATTCATCGTCTTCTTTTAACTTTGGTCACATTGTTTTATAGGTACCACTTCTAATACATATTAATGTTTTGGGAAAGAATTAATACATTGTTTATTTCTGGTATATTCAATGGTATTTTCTGACCAGTCTAATCTTTCGAGGCAGTAAAATAATAATGTATAAGTTTTAGGCAAGAACAGGTTGTAGGGATTATATGTACATTAAATGAAATGGCTGTGCATGGGATTAAACACAATGGCTATATATGATTTAGTATGCAGATATTACAGAGAATAAATGTGACTCTGGATCACAAAACCAGTCATAAGTCGCACGGGTATATTTGTGGCAATAGCCAACAATACATTGTGTGGGTCAAAATTATAGATTTTTCTTTTATGCCAAAAATCATTAGGATATTAAGTCAAGATCATGTTCTATGAAGATATTTTGTACATTTCCTACCATAAATATATAAAACATTTATTTTTGTGAGTGAATGCAGCACAATCGCGAACATAAATGGACAACTTTAAAGGCGATTTTCTCAATGTTTCGATTTTTTGCATCCTCAGATTCCAGATTTTCAAATAGTTGTATCTCGGCCAAATATCGTCCTATCATAACAATGCATCAATGGAAAGCTTATTTGTTCAGCGTTCAGATGATTTATAAATCTCAATTTCAAAAAATGTACCCTTGTGGTGCAGGGTCACAAATGGCAAACAATATCAATGTAAGTCAATTGGAGATTTAATTATAAGTATAAGCTTTAATTATAATTAATAAAGATAAATGAATGATAAAATGTATTATTATTAGTAATATTACTATTAATATTAAATTGTTAACATTCAATGTCAGACCAATCAATGTAATTGTTAACAAGTCAATGAAATTAAATGAATATTAAATGAATAAAAAAAGTATATCAACGCATCAATAGATTTATAAGATTAAGCTTTAATTAAATTAATAAAGGTAAATAAATAAAAAAAATATATTAATAATTATAATACTAAAATTGTTAATAAAATAATACATTAAAATTGTAATAAAATTGTTTATACATAAAAAAAAATGACTGAACATCAAAGACAGACATTATTTACAAAACAAAGTATTATTTAGTATTTAGTATATGTTATTAAGTTTTCCTCATTGGGACTGTGATTTCAGTTTCCTTGTCGGGACATTTGGTCCTCAAACTCTGACCCAAACATGCATAGATCCATTTCAGTTTGCATATTTTAATTAAAAAATTAAAGCAGTTAGGTGTGAATCCTGCAATTATACATTATACAAACAGAAGTGTTACAGTAAATAACAGACCAGTACTTGTACACAAGGAAATTACACAAGTGCAGTCTTATAAGTTCCTTGGAGTGTATATAGATAGATCTATTATGTGGGATACGTGTGTATTAATTGGGTCTGTGAGAGACTGTATTTTACATAAATTGAGATTCCAAATTTCCCTACTGGGGACAATAAAGTATATTTCATTTCATTTCATAGACACATACCTGTAGGGTGAGAGAATATTAAGAGGAGGTGGTTTATCACTCAGATTGTACATCTCTGTCACCGGGATCGGTACGCTGCTCTTGGACACCACCTTCTGGTCCTGTACGGTAGAGCTTTTAAAAGCCTTCCTCATGTTTATGTCCTGAAGAGAGACTGCACAGGGTGAAGGAGAGAAAGAGAGAGAGAGAGAGATTGATTACACCTGCGCTCCAGAGTGTGTAAAGCAAACTCCAGTATTGATCTTTTAATTGAAAAAAGAGATGTGAGGACAGGCTTTGGTCTGGGTAAAAGAGATGTGGGGTGCGCAAATTTTTTTGCATTATTTATTTTGTTGATTTTCGGTTTGGAGGAATACAGTGGTATTGATCTTACACTGGAGCCATGTAACCTCAGAGATTTGTTTTAGGACAAATTGAGATGCCAATGGCCGCCGTGTATTGAGGGATGAGCCCGAGCCCTTGTTTCCCAGAAGCAGACTCACCTTCCTCGACTGTGGAGTCCAGCTGGGTGACCTTGACGGCAAGACGGTCAATCCGATCCTGCAGAGAGTTCGCCCGCAAATAGAACAGGTTTGCCTCGTTGAAGAGCTCTCCGAATATGTCTTCAGCATGTTTACCTTTGAGATAAGAGGAGAATAAGGAGAAGTTTCATTTGTGAGGAAAACAGATAAAGATAAAAAAGGGAATATATATGATATAGTATGAATATATTTCATATATCAAACTCTTCACTGACACTTTTGTCTCCTTGGTAAACAAGTACACTATCTTTCAACAAAACTTTATTACAGGCAAAATAGTTTGATGACATCACAAGTTGTAATTTATAAATATAAATATAAATAATATAAATTATTATTATTTATATTAATAATTATGTATAATAAATAATTATAAATATAAATAATGTATATAAATATATAAATAATTTCCACACAATATATTTTTATATGATCAGTTTAAAAAAAAAAAAAATTAATATATTTATAATGTTTTATCATATTTTAGTCTAGGTTCGAGACAAAATAACCTATACATTAAAGCAAAAATGCAAAAATGGTAAGAAGTCAAAGGCATTTAAATTTTTTTTTTTAATATGCTCATAATTTTAATAACTAATCATAATAATATTATAATATATTAAATATATAACAATATATATTATTATTATGATACTGACACTGACAAAAAAAATATATATTAATATTAAAATAATTAACTAATAATAATAATTTAACATTTAAACTAATAATACATTTTACATTTATTTAATATAGAAAATAAAGTTATATAAAAACGTCCGTAGTTGATTAAATTACATAAATTAACCAATTAAATTAAATAAATTACATATTTGTATTATATATATATATATATATATATATATATATATATATATATATATATATATATATATATATATATATATATATATATATATATATAATTACTAAATTATGAATTTCAATCTAGTTTTTTCTGTATTTAAAATATGAATTTTCACATGCATAACATACATCGAATACAGAACATTAAGGACAAAAAATACAAATTACATTCTGCGGCTGTTCGAAAAAACAAAGTGGAGAAATGTTTAAAAAGAAAAACAAAGAATACACTTAACTTTTAACGCATCAACTAAGGCTATTAATAACTGCCATGTTAAACAAAAGCACACAGGAAAATATTTACAGGAAGGAAGAGTGTCTGTTCCTTACAAATTCCTGGCCTATGACCCAGTGCACACACACACATATATATATATATATATATACCACTATACCACAGATCACGTGTACACTTACACTCCCTGCTACAGTACTACACCCATCAACACATGAAAAGCATGTTTCCAGACATGCACATACTATTTTTGTCCCACGCGCACATCGTCTAAAGCTTTCCCTTCAAGTCCAGTGGGCTGTCATTTATATTTAATCCACACAGCTGCTACTGAAAGGCCGTCTCCTTCTACAGGCATCCACTGAACAACACTAGCAGAGGCACAGTAAAGACACTTGAGGGGATTTCAGGGGTCAGCTGGGGAGTTATGGAACAGGTGGACAGAAAAAAAGAACATAGGATGGATGGATGGGCAAATCAGTAGCTGGATATGCAGAGAGAGACTCGACGATTCAGAGGACATGTTTTCAAGATAATAGTCTTACGTAATACAGTCTGAGAGTCCCGTGAGTCAAGAGGAATTATTATTAAGAAGCTTCTCTCTGGCATCGTGGGCTGAAGATACCACTGGACCACTAAATTATAGACCACATAGAATGGAAATGCAAACCAAATGTCTAAAATGAATAAGAAATTGAACTTTTGGAGTAATGTAATGGCATGTATAGTAAAAGCAAGAGTGCGAAACTCGTAGATGTTTTAGTGGGTGGTTACCAGGGCGTTGTCATGTGGTTTTGAGGCTAGGGTCTTTCTTGTTAGTTATATACTGGCCCAACTCAAAACATAACTGGGGTTTGGGACAGTTAGGACGATCCCAGGGGTCCTGAAAAGATAGGGAACATAATGCAATTGCGACAGTGACCCAGAAATGGTCCGGGGGGCCCAGATACCACCTAGCACAACGTTTGAGACAAAATAACTGAGAATTGTCCCCAAATATTGCTAAATCCAAAAAAAAAAAAAAAAAAAAAAAAGGTTCATAAAATGTTTCATATTAAAAGACATTAAATGGCATATTTTTGCTCTTTTAAAATACACAACAGTTCAGTGAGATTTTTTTAATTAATAATTTTATTTAGCAAGGACACATTAAATGTATCAAACTAGAAAATATTTTTTCTGCCTTATTCTGTAATAAAAAATTCTTATTTTTTTTACATTGTATAAAATCCATGATGACAATGCACAAATGTTTATAGTACATAAACCAATCATAAAATTGTCATTAGGAAAATATAGGAAAAAATATAGTTATAGAATACAAATTATTGGTTATTATTCATCAACACTGTAAAAAATTATATGATCAATAAGTTGGGATCAACATAGGTTTTTACATTGCTTTAACTCATCAAAATAAGTTAAACAATTTTCAATTTTTTTTTAAGTTATACAAAATTAAACAACTCAATCATTTGAATGTAATTTAAGTTGAAATGACTTAAACATCAAAGTTGATTGTACTTACAAATTTAAGGCAGCAACTTTTTTTTACAGTGTGTATTTGATTTCTTAGCTAAGCAAGAGATAAGAAAAAATAAAACCTGTCAAAGGTCAGAAAACATTTGGTATTACACATTTGACATTTCTGTCCCCCTCACTTCTGAAATGATGGCAACGCCCCTGGTCCTTAATTCTAATTAGCCTAATTCAACAACAATAGAAGCTAAAGCTAAATCCCTAATTAGCCAGTTTAACGTGTGTTAAAGAAAGAAAGGAGCAAGGTAACTTACTGAGACTGCTGAGTTGACGTATGATGGCAGAGAGCGTGTTGTTCATCACACACTCCAGCTCGCTGCCGATGCCCTCCGGTAACACCCCGCGGCACAGGTGCCTGGGCTCAATGTTTCTCTTCACCAGCGGCATGACTGAACCTTACACAGCCGCAGCGCGCTCTACCTGCCCGGACAAAACACAAACACTGGGTTTAAAATCACACACACGTGCACGAACTACAGCTGAAGCGTGAAGGCGAGGTCCATCTATCATGTTTACTCAGTTTTCAAATGTATTTGGATGAAGCTCAAATTATATAACAGACACCCACACATTGAGAGAGAGTGAATGTTCAAATGAAACTGGGACAGTTGGAGATCAAGAAAAGGGAACCGAGTTACTCAGATTTTGGTTAACCCTCTTACACTAGTCAAAACCTACACTGACCTCTGACTCTGAAATCACACTCCTGACAATCCATCCCAGCACAAACAGAAACACAGACTATAACTCCCTCCACAAACGGCCTAGTACGGCAGGATTACAAAGCATTAAGAAAAGAAGATAGGCCTACAGTCAAAGTAATCCTGTTCATCATCCGAGCGGCCCAGCTGTAGATCAAAGGACAAGAGATGCAAACTGATCATTTGTTTCCCAAGGAAACAATGACATTCTCACTTCTAATCATTCGTTTTCAAGGATTATAACCTGTGCTGATGTGTGAAAATCAGGAAACACATTAACACCCTTTCATTTTACACAATCTGTATTATAAACATTATTTTGATATTATTTGTTTTTAAAGGAATTTTTTCAGCAAGGACACATTAAATTCATCAAAAGTGACAGTAAAGACATTTATAATGTTACAAAAGATTTGTTTAAAATAAATGCTGTTCTTTTGAAGAATCCTGAAAAAAAAAAAAAAAAAAAAAAAAAAAAATCAGTTTCCAATATTGATAATAATAAGAAAATGTTTCCTGAGCAGCAAATCAGCATATTAGAATGATTTCTGAAGGGTCATGTGACACTGAAGACTGGAGTAATGATGCTGAAAATTAAGCTTTGCCATCACAGGAATAAATTACATTTTAAAATATTAAAATAGAAAGCTGTTTATTTTTTATTTTTTTTACAAATTACTGTTTTTACTGTATTCTTGATCAAATAAATGCAGCCTTGGTGAGCATTAAAGACTTATTTCAAAAACATAAATATATAATATATTTTCTTCCCTAAAGATGTATTTATTATTAATTATTTATTCTTATTATTTTTTCCCATATTGTCTCTGCACTTGACATCTTTACATCATAAAAATAATGTATTGTTTTTATTGCAAAAACAGAACCATAATAAAAAATATATTGTTTGACTTACTGAATATGAAGTTTTAGCAAAGTAATGTAAATATTATGTTTTATCTAGTTATTAATGTACAGTCTATATACTATGGTATGACTGATGCAAAATATTGCTTGGCATGCAAAACAGAAAACTTAAATGATTTAATATTTTTTATGCACAACACTAAAGATATACAGCGTTTTAAGACAGTTTACTATTTTATGTCTATGTATGACAAAAAAAAAAAAAAATTGTATTTTCACGTGCAAAGTTTCTCCTCGCTCACATAAGTAACCTAACTAAGCCATTTCATCGGGTTCAACTGAACGCCATGACAGAATGCGCCCATCTCTGGAAGAATAACCCCCACATTGATTGGCCATCTGCGAGGCCATCTGCTGTGTGATTGGCTAAGGGGGGGGGGGGTTGAAAGTCAAAGATTAGGGACAAGAACAAAAGGGATGGAGGGACAGCATCTCAGAGGTCATCTTATCTGCTTGCTTCCTTGCTTCCTGTTTTCCAGCTCCACACCCAGCTCTCCATTTCCTGTTCCTCTCTGTGTCACATCTCTGACTTCCTGTCGTCCCAAACAGCCAGAACAATGATGCAGTTGGGGTGTGAAGAAAGTTTCACTCACGCACAATCACAACACTTAAATAAATAACTGCTATGCAACCGCTAACTTCCTCCCCGTATCCCGCTTGTACAAAATAAACAACTATGAATACAACTTGTGACTACTCCCTGAAACCAGGCCCAGATGGAATCCACTGACTTTTTTCGCCTTTTCTTCACTGATTTTTGTAGGAAAATATGTGGAATTCTATAAAATAGATTTATATTTCGTGAAATACATTAAATGGAGCTGAAAGGGAGCTAAAAGTATTATTAAATTTGACAAAATATTCAATAAATATACATGCAACATTATGAATGACAGAATTCTGCAAAATGTATATGTATGTATATATATATATATATATATATATATATATATATACTGTATATATATACTGTATATATATATATATATATATTAGGGCTGTGAAACGATTAATCGCGATTAATCGCATCCAAAATAAAAGTTTGTGTTCACATAATTTGTGTGTGTGTGTACTGTGCATAATTATTTTGTATATATAAATACACACACATGCATGTAAATATTTAAGAAAAATGTGTTATTTATATATAAAATATTTATATTTATTTATAATACAAATTATATATAATATATACAGTATATTTAAACAAATATTTCTTAAATATATACATGCATGTGTGTGTATTTATATAAAATAATTATGCACAGTACACACACACATATATTATGTGAACACAAACTTTTATTTTGGATGCGATTAATCGCAATTAATCGTTTCACAGCCCTAATATATCTATACACACACACACACACACACACACACACACACACACAGACACACACACACACACACACACGTGTATGTATATATGATGTCCATGAGACCCACCCATCCTGTATATAAATATATGTATATGTACATTTTGCAGAATTCTGTCATAAATATAGACTGTATTTGTATTAGATGCAGCTGAAAGGCAGATAAACGCATAAACACATTTTTAAACTGCCAAAACATTTATTAAATGTAAATACAACATTGCGAATGACAGAATTCCTTCAAATTGATTTACGGTAAAATCTGCAAACCTACTTGGATTTATATACGGTAAAATGTGTTAAATGCAGCTGAAAGGCAGCTAAAAGCGTTAACAAACTATCCAAAACATTTAACGTAAACTCAACATTGAGTATGACAGAATTGTTATACAGTATATGGTCAAATTCCCGTAAAATGGATTTGTATATTAAAAATGTAGAAGGCAGCTAAAAAAAAATAATTAGCCAAAACATTTAATAAATGTTTATTGCAATGTCGTGAATGATGTGAATTTAAATCTTATAGAGTTTTATTTCATGTGCAAATAACACACTCAGAAACTGAACCTGAACAATGACTGTGTATGTAGTTTGTTACCATTTACCACAGTAACTGTGTACAAGTGGCCACAAGGTCCATTGTTCTTACACATCGCCTTCCAAACCTGTTCACTTTCCCTTTAAAAGTGAAAAATAAACAAACAGCCCCACGCTTTGACCTAAAGAGACACGAACTTCACTGCAAATATGCTATCACGCCTCACACACGCACTCACACACGCACTCAGACACTGCTGTTGTTGCATGTGTTATAATATGTTCATTAAGTAAGCGCACTATCTCTCTACGGCATTGTAATTCTGCAGCGCATGGCAGTATGGACACAACCCACACTAATTACATAGTGCATTGAATTAAGACTGCGCTGGGAGGGGGGCCGGGGGGGGGGGGGGGGGGGGGGGCAGAGACACAGGAGACAAAGAGACCAGAATGTGAGTCTGAGTGGCATGAAAAGCAGTTTGTGAGATAGTTACACAGGAAACTGTTTCAGTTGGGAAGAACAGATCCAGAAAGAAGGGACGGGCAAAGAGTGAATGAGTGAAAAAGTAAGAGGGAGAGAGAGAGAGAGAGAGAGAGAGAGATGATGGGGGAGGGAGAGTGGCAGGGGACCTCAGGGAAGCCACTCTGAAAGGTTCCCGGGACAATAGCCCTCCGTTCACACGGCAACAGAGGAGCTCTCCCATGCATGTTCCGTTCCCTCCCCCAACCCCGTTACCCCCGCCAGCCCACCCTCTCGGTCTTCTTCAAATAAAAGAAGCACTCCTGCCTCTCTCTCTCTCTCTCTCTCCTTTCAGCGGCCTTCAATTTCCATTAGTCTGTGCCTGCTCCAAAACCACCACACACATATAGAGCACTTCAGACAAGACAAAATCCAAGATACCTTCTTTCAAATAATGTACACTTTGGGATGCTGGATAGAAAATGAACAGTGTGCATCACATCTGTTTACAGCCCCATTAGTGCTGCTGACAGGCTTTGAAGTCCATCAGACCCATCCCGTGACCACAGGAGGCCACATCCTGTCCGAACTATGAGGGAGACACGAATCCACTCCCTAAACGACAGGACGGCAGTGCATTAGCTATTCATAGCTGAAGTAAAGCGCATCTCTGCGCGTAAGACTACATTAATATTTCAGTACGGATCACGTCACACATGATGAAGGCTTGTGAATGCCACGAGCAGTTGCTCTGTCAGATTTCAGCAAACCCGTGCATAACGCCTGCAAAAAGCATCAAAAGCTATTATTATTATAATTTTGTAACACTTTCGGGTTAAATTAATTAAGTTTCCGGTTTTGTTAATAACTAAACACTTGAAAGTTGCGCATTTCTGTTATGTATTATATTCTTTGATAACAGTTGATAAGAGCACTTTCAGTCTTTACAGTGATTAGGTTGATCTAATTGAAAATATGTAAACTTTTTTATTTATTTTTCTTAGGAGGACATATTCTAGTATACGGCACGCAACGCTTATTGTTATTATAACAACAACGCTATTATCATCATTATAATTATTAATGGAGTAGAATAAACACCAAATATAAAACAACAACAATTACAGAACATATTCCCGCTATTAGTTAAAAAATAAATAGGCTAAAGAAGAATGAAAATAAACTCAACACTAAAGAATCCCAAACCTCATGTTCCACTATTACATAAAGCTCGATAAACAGTAAAGATAAGAAGTGCAATGTGACAAAATAACTACATTAGCGAAGATAAGTAAGTGTTTAATGCTTACCAAAAGTGAATTTTGTGGGAAATTATATTCGCTCACATGTCCAGGGTTTCAGCGGTTCGGGTTGCCATCCTGTGTCTCCATCGGGTCCATCCATCTGACCATTCCAAACAATCCGCTTGGGGCGGGGCATGTTGGGTTCTTCGCACCAATCAGCATTTTAGAATAAGAATTTAACGCGCCACCATTTGTCACACTCAGCCTATCAGATGCGAGGCTGAGGATGATTGACAGGAAATCCCCGGTCATTGAAGGCGGGTTTTATCTGGGGATATTGGGCGAGCTTTACACGCCACAGAAAAATGCTTCATAAAACTTAGGCTACTTATTATAAAGGAACAACTAGAATTGAAGACTAAATAGCATTTTAACAAACGTTTGGAACTGGCACTATCCACAAATAGGGTATAAAATAGGACATGAAACAGCAAATATTGACCATGGGTGGGTTATAAACATGAAATAATAGTAATACACATTAAATAAACTATGTTTATTTTATATATGTATATTTTATTTTATGTTTACACTACTAAATAAAAATTTAGTCTAATTTAAGCAGTCATTCAGCAGGGGTTACTGGTTATTTAACATTAGTTACAAGAATTTGTAATTAAAATAATGAACTAAAAATCAATTAAATTAAATTAAATGGACAAAAATGTTATGCAGACCTCTGAAGTGGGACGGGTCAAATAGATGAAGAAAAAATTAATATGGGACTCCTATGAATGAAGTCATGGGAATGTGGCAATTACATCAAGCGATCTGAGCCAAGTCTATGTTTTAATGACCTAAGTCTAGATTCTTATGTAATCATTGTTATAGACAGTATAACACCACAATATAATAGTCCTTTGTTACAGACTTAGTAATACACTAAAATACCAATAGGCAGGAAACAGAAATGTTCCTGGCCAAACTGGCATTAGACGCAAGTTTAAAAAATAAAATAAACAGCTTTAAATACACTACTGTAATCCAGTGCAACAAACCTCAAATATTTTTCTTCATTTTAAATTATAAAAGATAACCCAGCCATATGCTCAATTATTTTAAAAGAGGCAAAAATGAAAGCATTGCCTGTGTTTTATTGCCACTGGAAATGTACACAAACACTCACACAACAGCTTTTCCACGTCTTCTTTCTTTCTTTTTTTAAATGCTTCCACTTTTATTGTCAGGATATTTGTTTCATGTAAAATATTTAATTACAATACAGTACAATGCATGTTCAATCTGCTGTCCACACACTTTTGTCATTAAGTTCTAAGGCCGATCTTTCACGCGTAACAGCCGGTGTGACAGCAAAATGGAAGTTGCTGACCTCTCCTAACGTAAAACCGAAACATTAAATTATTAACTACTAAAAATCAAGATTGTTGTATCTTTTATATCGCCTCCTACCAGTATGATCCAGCAGGGGGCACTAGAGGTTCTCATTATGCTTCAGTCAGCAGCTCCAGCACAGAGAATTCGGTCCCCAGCAATGGGCTAAAAGAGTGAGTGCTTGAGTATTCGTTATGTGTGAGTGTGAGTGTGTGTGTAAGGGCAGACGGATAGACAGACAGACTGACAAACGTCATTCTTGTCTTTGCTGGCAGTCACATAGCAGCTTTAAGTCTTGGAGAGGCCAACGGATTTTCCGAAGTGAGAACTAAAGAGATTGGATGGTACGGTGGATCCCCACCTCACTCCAAACCAGTCTCACTACATAGTGCAGCTGTTCAGTACCACATATTGAGAATGTTTGTTGCTTTTTTTTTTTTTTTTTCATGTGAAGTAGCACAGACTTGCAGCGAAGACTATCACCAATGGAACAAATATCTGTTTTTCATCAGCTTTTCACTTAAAGTTTATGCATTTAAAAAGAAAATCTTTCTCCTTTTGTAAGCGGAGTATAATGTCGGCTGTATGATACGGTGATAGTTGTTATGTTACGTATACAGTTATTGTTCCTGTGGTGTCTCTATGGAAATGCTGCACAGCAGAGCGCCCAGTGGGGTAAGAGGGCGGTTCAGCTCAGGTCCACACCCGCCCCCCTAAGTACATTCTCCCTATTGGGCACCGTAAAGGGGGGGTGGGGAGGGGGCATGGTCTGACTCAGTAGCGGTGGGTCTGGTGTGAGTACTGTGGAGGCTGCTGGGAGGTAGAGGAGTATCCCATGCTGCTTTGGGGCAATGATGTGCTTGGTCCTGGGTTCTGGTAGGCAGCATGTGGATTGGAGCGCTGGAACACAGAAGAAAAGCGACAGTCTTTGTTTTCAAATTTATGAAGCAACAAGCACTCAAGACACGAATGCTTGCATGCTAATGGTTCTTAGTGTTCAAAATGGAAACTCTCAGGATCTCACTGCGTGTCTGCAGTGTGGAGGAAAATGGACTGAGAGGCTATCGCAACTAAAGAGGAACAAAATGAGATGCTAGACAAAGGCAACCGAGCTCTTCATCACTTATATGTTGCTTTGGATAAAAGTATGTGCTAAATGAATAAATCTAAATGGAAATATGCCTAAATTACAGATATCAGCTGCAAATTTTTTGTCTCTTATGCTCTCCAGGACTGCATTTATTTGATCAAAAAACACTTTAAAATATCTCTTTTCTATTTTAAAATATCATTTATTCCTGTGATGGCAAAGCTGAATTTTCAGCATCATTACTCCAGTCTTCAGTGTCACATGATCCTTCAGAAATCATTCTAATATGCTGATTTGCTGGTGAAGAAGATTAACATTAGATGTCAATAAAACAATGTGTCACTTAAGTTATCCAGTGTTCATAGTTTGTTAGTTAGCTATAGCTTATTTACTGTTCATTATATATATTTTTTAATAAACGTGTAATGAAGTCAAGCGTTTATGAAAACTACCTTATGTGCAACTGAGTTTTACACAAACATTTAAGTTAAGTTTTCATTTGAGTAATAATTATATCTAAAAAAAAATAAAAAAAAATTTGTAGCTGAATATAATATTTTGGGCTCTGTTGTAAATTTTAACCTCTAATATCATTGTAATGTACCAAATGAGAGGGTCCCTGTATAGTTTACACAGCATTAGTTGGGAGAGATATGTGTGTGTGTGTGTGTGTGTGTGTGTGTGTGTGTGTGTGTGTGTGTGTACGTACACACTTATTAAACTGTCCTGTTTTAATAAAAAAGATAAAGGTTTGTGTTTTCACGCGTTAC
Organism: Rutilus rutilus; assembly: GCF_951802725.1. Lineage (NCBI taxonomy): Eukaryota > Metazoa > Chordata > Actinopteri > Cypriniformes > Leuciscidae > Rutilus > Rutilus rutilus. The sequence goes on from NC_140228.1 coordinate 13,491,712, forward strand.
CTGGTAATCTGAGGTCATGATCAGGCCACTTGAGGTAGTAGTGGGCGGAACCACTCTCACCTTCTTCAGAGGCGGGCCTTGTGCGTGGCTGTTGTCAGGGTTACCTGTGTGTCCCGCCCCATTGGTGTGGTTGTTCCCCTGCTGTTGCTGCTGCTGGTTTTTCTGCATGTGGGTGACAAAGAGAAAGAGAAAGAGAGTCAGGGGACATGATCATATTCAAATGCATATTTTTTTTAAATAGCTGTAATAAATATTAACGAGACAAAGAGTAAAAAAAACGGAAAACACACATTTCTTACTTTATCTGCCTTGTCTTCTGGCTCCTCTTCCGTCAGGAATTCCCGTTTGGGATAAGGAATCTGGCATCCAGCAAAGACACTAAACAAAAAGATTTGAAGTTATGTAAGTAGAGCCCTGTGGTTGGCCTAATTTCAGTGTACGTACATTAAACATACAGAAATCCTAATCAAAATCACTCATGTCAGACAAGATGGCTGATTTTACGTTTCGAATCACTCACTCAGACGTGGGTAACGGCTCCTCCAGGAAGTACGGGTCTTGCATGGCCTGCTCAGATGTGATTCGGCGGATTGGGTCCATAGTAAGCAGCTTTTGCAGCTGAGGGAGTGCAGATGTTGAAAATTTAAACAAATTTTAATTAATAAGGGTATGTGTACATGACAACGATGAACTAAAAACGTTGACAAAACTCATAAAAAGTTATATTTTTTGTTGAAACCTATGTCATTTAAACGGCCCCTAATTAAAGTATATAAAATGAACATACAGTATGAGACCTGCAATTCTTTTCGCCCACTTACCAAGTGGAATGCTTTGCTGTCAGGTTTGACTTTATGTTTCTCCATATACTTTATAAGGCTGCAGTTAGTGTATCTACAGCAAGAGGGACAAACACCATCAAATCAAACACTAGTACATGAAACACCTTATTAATAACATTTTGAAGATGAAATCAAACTAACGTATTCCTCCTGAAGTCTTTCATCAACGTGGAGTGTTCCGGCATCTTCTTAATGTCCTCCCAGTCTTTGTCTGAGGAGAAAATTAGATTGCGCACAAAGATTACTGACTGAAGCATTGTTAAAGGAACACTCCACCGTTTTTTGAAATAGGGCTTATTCACCTTCTTTCCTACATTTAGATAGGTGGGCAAATGCATTTTTGTCTCAGTGCATGCATTGTTTTAGTTTGACAGGGTGAGCGCTAGCTTAGCTTAGCATAATGAATGGAATCCTTTGTTGCCAGCTAGCATGTCCTGAGTAAAAGTGATATAAAAAATAAAAAAAACCCACCTAATTACTACTTGTGGCCTGCGTATTCACAACAAGTACAAATAGCGATGCAGATTAACACTAGGTGATTTCCTATGCAGATATTGACTTGGGACTATATTAGGGGGAAGAGCAGTGCTTTGCCTGTGACTTGGGCGCACAGATATCACACCCAAGTAGCAGTGCTTGGCCTGTGCTTCCCCCTAATATAGTCCTTAATATATAAGTCAATATCTGCATAGGAAATCGCCTAGTGTTAATCTGCATCGCTATTTGTACTTGTTGTGAATACGCAGGCCACAAGAAGTAATTAGGTGTTTTTTTTGTTTTTTTATATATCACTTTTACTCAGGACATGCTAGCTGGCAACAAAGGATTCCATTCATTATGCTAAGCTAAGCTAGCGCTGACCCTGTCAAACTAAAACAATGCATGCACTGAGACAAAAATGCATTTGCCCACCTATCTAAATGTAGGAAAGAAGGTGAATAAGCCCTATTTCAAAAAACAGTGGAGTGTTCCTTTAACCTTCAACTTTAACGAACTGTACCTGTAAATATAAATATTTAAATACAAAAAAGACAGATTTTTTACTTCTATGGATTGTTTCTGCAAGAGAAAATGACCTTTGACCTGTTATGACCCCTGAATCGTCTAGATTTGAATGAAAAGTGGATGTTGAATACCTGCAGGAAAGCCCATGACATTAAAGATCCGGTCCAGCTGATCGTGATGGTAGGGATTACTAGTCTTGATGTCCTCTTGTCGACAGTGGAAGATCGGCTCTGAGGTCAAAAGCTCAGCGAAGATACAGCCAATCGCCCATATATCTGTAAAGCAGAGAGAAAATCATCTAAAAAACACTTTTTAAAATGAGCATTTGCAAGATGCTCATAAACTAGCGTCTCACCGATGGCTTTGGTGTAATGTCTGGCTCCCAGCAGCAGCTCTGGTGCTCTGTACCAGAACGTAACAACTACAGGGTCCAGATCTGCTAAAGGCTTCAGTGGTGAGTTGAAGAGCCGTGCAAAACCCATATCAGCTGCACGTAAGGGAAGGAAGTTTAAAAATGCTTATGGACGTGCATCAACACATTCAGATAAACGCATCTCTCCTTTTTGTCAAAAGAGCTGATGTCATACCTATCTTCACACGTCCTCTTTCAGGACCTTCTCCCATTACCAATATGTTTGCAGGTTTCTGTGGTGAAAGAGTCAAAGGTCAGAGCTGTAACACTTCCTCTCTCATTTCAGTGTGGCAAGTGATGCTGTAACCAGGGTCCAAAATTAACTTGTTTGCAAATTTTTGGAATTTTGAAACCTTACCATGCATGAATAATTCTTTATGGCCACGAAACGGTATTTTGGAATATTTTTATTAGGGTCAAGATGTTTCCCTGCGTTTTTGTGACAACCATACCAAGTTTGGGTTGTGATGTTAAAGCAGATGTGATTAGGTTTGGAACCAAGAACTGGTTCTTATTCAGAACATGATCCGTTTAAAAAAAGAAGAAAAATACAACTAAATGAAGTTTGGTTTCATTAACACTGTTTTTGCAATAATTGCTTTACATTTATTTATAATTCATCATTCATTAATCTGGCAACAGTGTTATTTTAGTATTATTTATATATTGTTATAAGCATTTATATTTTTTAACTTTATTTTCATATTTTCAGTTTTCATTTTATCTTAAGTTTTAGTAAGTTTGTTATATGCTTTTGTCATTTTTAATTTAATTTTTTCCAAGGGAAATTTTGGTATTTCATTTGGGCTATTTCTCAGTATAAAAAATAAAAATAAAAAGTGTAATATTTCTATTTAGGTGAATATATTTTTTAGTTTAGTTCTAGTAATTAGTACATCTTTAACTTATTTATTGCCAAAGCAACAAATATTTTCATTATCTTAAGTTTTAGTCATTTTGCTATGTGCTTTTGTCATTTTTAATATTTCTATTTAGTTTTAATTGCTTTTTTTGTTTTTTTTTTACATCTTAAACTTATTTATTGCCAAAGCAACATTTCTAAATTTTAAGTGTTTTAAGCTTTTCATTTAATATTAATATTTTAGTTTAGTTTTAGTTTTATTTCAATTGCCTTTTTTTTTTTTTTTTTTTTTTACTTTTAAGTTAATTTTGTTAAATTCCATCCTTACATTTGTTGTGACAAGGAAATATTTGTAAAAAAAAAAATCTTACATAAATGCTGCCACCTACTGGAAAATCTTTCATGGGATTTCTAATAATCAGCCTAATGTGAGAACATTCAACACACACACAACTACTACTTTTAACCAAGATGACCACAAAAAGAATGATAAACATGGCAAATGAGCTACTTCTGTATGAACATTAACTATTCAAATGAACACACAGAGAACCTCACCAGGTCTCTGTGCAGGACCCAGTTGGCGTGCAAATAGTGGATGCCGTCCAGGATCTGGTAGAGCAACGACTTTACCATCCCGCGGGGCAGCTGAAGAGGCTTCTTATTGGCCTTGGAGGCTCTGTGGAACTTGATGATGTGCTACAAAGACACATAAACCATCAACAAGATATGTACTGTATAGAAACATTTCTCTGTGTGTGTGCATAATGCATATGAGTGCCTGACGGTGTGTTACCCAGAGGTCATGCTCAGCGTAGTCAAAGAGAAGCCACACTTTGCGGTCTGCATGTGACAGGAAAACCTTCTGCAGTGAGATCACATTGGGGTGCTTCAGTTCACGCAGCAGCTGCAGGGAGCAAACAAGAACGAACACACACAGTTTGGCGCACATGCTGAGACAGACATCTACAGAGGCCCCTGCAGAAAGTTACCCAAAGTACACAAAAACACTTCAGCCTGAAGTATGCTTGTTAAAACCATAGTTTGGTCAAAAATGAAAATTCTGTCATCGTTTATTCACCCTCATGTTGTCCCAAACCTGTATGACCAAGGAACGCAAAAGGAGAAACTTTGAATAAAGTGCTGGTCGATCTTTTCCAGGCAAGTGAATGGGATCATAAAAGTGGGCCATATGACCCATGTGCAATATTTCAAATCTTATGAAAATAATTTGCATAAAAGCTACAAATAATCTTCACCTTCAGTGGACAGTTAATCGTTGAACCCAAGAAATGGATCAGTTGCAAACAAATCATTCAGTTTTGTGAACTGGATCACCTGATTCATTGATTAGAGCAGACACAAAAGAATGATTCGTTCATTAATCTGACAAAACTAGTTACAGTTACAGCACGTCAAGGTGAGATTCATTTTCAGCCTGTTTCTCACAAAGTTGTCACATGATTTAGCATATGATAATTTGTATGGACCACTAATATGATATTATAATGGGGTCTTTTTTCATTATTTTAGAACTCATTCACTTTCATTATATTGAAACTGTCAGGTTTTAAAACAACATGAGAGTGAATCAATAATGACAGTGAGTCGTCCTTTACTGCATTATGAGAGAATACGAGTATGCATTCTAACATCGAAAAAATACACACTATATCTCTAAAGAGCACTTATATTGCACTTACAATTTCATAGAGCTATTCACAGTTTAACACTAAAATATTCACACGCTGCAAATGTATTTGGAACTTATTTCACCTAGATGGCATGTGCCATTTCTACTTGAAGAAGATCCTCTTGACAGGAACACATTTAAAGCTTGATGTACTTACTGCTATCTCTCTGCAGGCGGACATAGAGATCCCTGTGCCTTCAATCTGCTTCAGAGCATAATCTTTATCATCCTTCCTGCAAATAGACATATCAGCAACCGCAATTACTCTTCAGTGTATTACATTTCCCTAAATCTTTACCTACAGATCATATTAAATCCCCATTTAGAGAGAAAAAAATCCACAGGGAAAGACCAAGCAGAATTTAGCAAGATGTTAACTTTCAATATTAGCACACTCTCGTAAAGTCAAAAGTCTCCTGGTGGCTGATGTGAGACATAGAAGGTATAGCCCATAATAGCCCATAAAATTTCACAACGCCCTGTCCAGTTTCTGGAGAACAAATTAGCTGTAAACCAGACATAAACAACCAGCTTCTATGGTGAACAAAAACATTTTTATACACTTTGGACCTTCAAGTGAGACTCTGGCCGCCAGGCAGTCTGGACTTTAATAGCCCAGCTTTGGGTGTCTGACGCGTCTCACTTAAACACCGGCACTTCAGAACCAACTTAACTCATCAGCAGATCCATTCTTCCTCTGCCAAGATAGTTCGCAACTGGTGTGAGCAAAATATTGTTGTGCTTAGGACTAAATCAAATCTCTTGTGATAGCACTAAATGCAATAAAAATGTTGTGAAAATTGGGAGGAATGCTATTTCATATGCCTCAATATCACCGGCGATGCCCTTCAGACATTGAGTGTTATTCTCAATCAAGTTTTCCTTGTAGTAAATGTAGAATAGGCTTTTTAAAGTTTTTTTTTTTTCATTCTCTGATGTTGCAGCTCTAATTTCTAATCAGTAAATGCAAAACTCTTTAAATCATGGATTTACTGTACTATTTCGTTCCAAGAGTAAGCATTAAACCATGGTTTCAATTAAACTGGAATTAGAAATTTAGTTCCATATGAAATATTAGTTATAAATTTCTAGATTCTGTTGTAATAGTTTAAATGCTAATAATCAAAAAGGATATCTAATCAACTGAATCTATAAAATGTTACCAATTTAATTATTTTTGTGCAATTTGTAATTTGGGGTTTTTAGAGATTCTGTGTTGTCTGTTTTAAGTTCTTTGGATTGTGTTTTATGATTTAATACAAATTTAGTACCAAAACAGTGGTAATCAAATAAATGCATAACAATTTGACTCATATTTTAAAATGTAATCATAATAGATTTGAAAAATTCCTTTAATTTTTTGGGCAGACAAACTACTGCACATCAGAGGTTTACTGTTCAAATGGCCAAAACATTGTGTGATATTCTTTAAAACAAATGTTTTTATAAACTGTATTACTTTGAGAAGTACATTCTACTGTACAACAATAATATATTTCTCACACTGTCTACAAATTCTTATTTTGGCCGGTTATAGTGTAGATTTTTGAGTATCTGATGATAGTTGTATCAAATGAAATGGTGCAATGCTGGTGAAGTGACTCTCAGAGTGGCTCCGGAGATGAAGTTCATGCGTTCATGTCCTTGAAAACACTAGAAGAGTCACATCATGTACTTCAGTACAGCAGACGACATTCAGACAGATGCAGAAGAGTCTTTTTAGTGGTTTAATATCCACAGAGACTAATCCATATCTCGATTTGATATGATATCGATAACATCACTGATTTATTCATCTAAATTCTGTGACACTACACGTTATGCAGTCAAATTCAATTTTTATTACTGCCATTTTTCGCATCATTAAAAAAGACTAGCATGGGTGTGGTGCAGTCTATTAGAAAGCATGATAAGTTACTTGAAACTAATATAATAGATCTGATCTTAGAAAGGTTACACTTGTCATACTGTTATTTTCAGCTCTTTGATCATTGTGATTGAACTTTGAGGAGAATCATTTGTCTTGCTTTGGATGAAGAGCACAGACAAATCCCTGTGTTTTTGTCCCAGGTGTGAGCAAGTTTTGCAGAACCTATTCCTACATAGTAAAATAATTTCAACACCCTTTTCACCACAAACCAGGTACAGCTTATATTCTATGCCTATCCTCTTCTGTAAGCATGAATAAATGCAATTAATTTACACATCACTACTCAAGTCTTATTTTACAGAATATAAGAGGTCCTTTGTTATATACACCGGCCTTTTTGCCTTGGAAGGGCTTTGTTGACACAAACCAATATGAAGAAAGGCTCGTCAAGGCTGTAACAACCTTTCATAATCCTCGACATCTGCTGTATTAAACTGTTAAAAACACCAAAGTCACTGACGCAACCAGTGCAAATGTAGAAATAATTCAATAGAGCACCAAATGAGAAGTAGAAACCCTGCAGACACCTGAAAGTGCTAAGAAAAATGTTCAGTGAACCCTGATCTCCATAATAATAATAACAATATCTCAAAAGTGACGCCAATCACATCAGCAATGGATTCAGGTGTCGACAGGAAATTGAAAGACATCTTTACACAGCTGAGGTGACAAATGACATCACAAGTATGAGGAAGGCTGGATACTCTGTATGCAATTACATACTTCCGCAAAGGAACGCTGGCAGAAATGTTATGAATTATGAAATAAATGGAATTGCTTTAAATATAACATTATGAATATAGAATCATGATATTCTAAATTAAATATGAAACTACTCATTAGAATTCTCTGCCATGACGGAGTAAACAAGCTATGATGCTGCATTTTATTCTCAAAGAATGTAAAGCAGAATCTTTTGATACTAGAGCCAGAGCTGCATGGTTTAGAGCTGATTTTACGCAACATTGTGTCTTTTGGGTCAGCTGTGTAAACATGCCTTTGGCCAAGTGTAGTTTTTATCGGAGGAAAATATAATTTTCCACGTCACGAAGAAAAAAGCAACACACGCTATCGCATATCGAAATCTGCATCAAATGCACCTGTGCCCATCATAACTGCATAAGCTCGTCAATCACAACAACACTCCTGCCTGCAGACGTACATTCACAATCCCCTCGAAATAAGCCTCCGCTGAAACTGTGAGCTGTGAATATCAAACTCTCTTTGAAGACAAGAGAGCTGTCTCTCTAAAACACGGGGCCGAGTGCGGATAACACGGTCTGTTTTGGTTTCTGAGAGCAGAACGCGACGGGAGCGCAGGCCTCATATCGCTGCACAAGTCCATCCTGCAAACTCACCCATCTTTCCTCTTTGCTTTGTACACATGACCATATGTCCCCCGTCCAACTTTACATCCCTCGTACTCAAAGAGATCCTCGACTCGTTCTCTCTCCCCGGTGAGCTTCACTTTGAAGTCATAGTCCATTTTCACCGTTATTCCGGGGATCCGGGCTGTGGCTTCCCTTTAAAGCGCCGCTGGGGAGGCAACTTACTTCAAGCCCCGTTTAGACAATTAGTTGCCTTCCCTCGCGTCGCTTTCAGCTCAACTAAAGAGTCCACATCTACCTCGCGCGATTACTTGTTGGAGCTGAAACGACGTATGAACCACGTGTGCTTTTGATCTAAGAAAAAGTGCAGAGTGTTATTGGACTACCAGTCGCTTTCTTTGATATTTCTGTGCAACTGCGCCGCTCAGCCGGTATCTCACCCGGGAGAGTTGAGCGTCCACGAACGGCAATGTCGCAAAACGTCGTGAACGTCGCTACCAACCACACAGACGACGAGGGCTTTGTGGCGCACCACGTGGATTTTAACTCTTTGCTAAAGAGCGCCTTTGTTTTTCTGTTTTTCATGCGTATGTACACTTTAGAATTAAGATAAAATACATAGATGAATGTTAATTAACAATATATTATTAACAACACTTATACAAAGTATATCTGTTTAAATTATACAAACAATAAAAGTAGATAGAGCATTATAATGGAGTATAATAAAACAAAATAACACAAATATTATTTTAACTATCAATATTATATTTATTAACAATAATATTGAATGACATTTTGCATTTACATTCATACAAAACACTACACGAATAAGTTATTTTGTATGGTATATTTGCCTGAAATATATATACAGTATACACACACATATATAATATATATATATATATAAATATGATTATATATACACACATATGTATTATATAAATACATAGCGCTATATAAATGTAATGAATTATTATTATTATTATTATATACACACATATATATGTGTGTATTATATATGTATAATGAAATTTTTACAGGGGGTTAATCTATATACTGTATATTGCATTGATTATAATTTTATTGTAATTTTAGAGAATATTTTTGGGACATTCCTTTTTTTCAGCTACTTTAAGGATTGAAGAAAAATTTTCAACAACAAACAATGTGCTAAACAAATGTTATTAATATAGTTATTATCATAGTATTATGGCTGTATTACTGTGGGAACTGGCTTTGCGCACATGGTAGCTGTCCGGGCAGTTGTTTGTGTAGCTCCGTTGGTCCCATCTTGGCTACATTGTAATCAGAGCGGAGAGGAAAGAGAACTCGTCCATATTACAGCTGCTGTTTCAGGTACTTACACATCTATTACTAGCTTCGTTTTTTTATTTTGTTCTCATTCTGGACAGTATTACTATATGACATATTTTGTTACATTCTTGCGTCATTGACATTTTTCCTTATGTTGTCAAAATAATGATCTAAACCTTTCATTGGCCCACAGTTAGCCTGTCAGCAATCTGTCGACACCATCAAAGGTGTTGCGCATTTAAAATGACAGCTCGCTCTGCCGCATGACTTGCGTTTGCCCGATGACAGACGATGGTGACAGTTTAATGACAAATTTCAGATATGAATTTCACCCTGTGTAGAGTGCTAGCCTAGGCTTTTTATTGTCTCTGGGATAGGTTGCTAGCTGACATGGAGCCCGACTTTTTCTTTGTCATGTCCCTCCTCTAAGCGATGCTGAGTGGGCAGTCTGGCTGTCAGTCATCGCTTCTCGGACGCTGATTGGTTGTGAGGCTGACAGCGTCAGTTTTGGTGCTTGGCTTGTTCTGCGGTGTTGTCTGTGGCCTACTGTATCATTACAGAGCAGCAAGATTGTTTGAAATGACTGGGGTGTTATTTATATGAATTGATTTAACACTATTGTCAACGTCACGTCGCCCTCGGTGTGTTTTCAACATGTGTCAAAGCTGTTTTGCTTCCACATGAAGGATTTACGGATTGCCTTTCTGAGGCGTTCATTTTGTCGTGCTGTCTCTTAATGGTGGCTGTTTTAGACAGAGAAGTTTATGTCTCAGGTTCTCTTTACATAAATCTAGCGATATTTTGAAAGAACATTTTCTTGCCTTTTCAGTATCATGGATTTGTATATGGAGCTAGCTTCTACATTATTATTGACCATGATATCATTAGGGTAAACTGATAATTAGCAGGGTCTATAATGATGCATTTATATTGCTGTCTTTGTGTTTTTATTGAAGAAGAGTAGTTGACATGAGACACTTTTAAGTGATTATGTCTATCTATATTCATAATAGCCTACTATTCTCTATTGAAATCAGCATTTTGCTCATTTGCTTATTTGTTTGGAATTATTAGGCATGGATCTTTAATGGATTTATATTGAGACACTACATGACATTGGACTCTTAAAAATTAAACTAATCAAATGTGATTAAAATGGAAACGCTTAAAATAAATGGTGATCAGTTAAAGGACCAAAGATTTTACACGTTCCCTTATAAACATAGATGTTAATGTTAATAATAATAAAGTCCATGAACAGGTTATGCATAATCTACTTTATATTAGGTTGACATTTATAAGAAAATTGCAAATGTAAACTACACCGTGGAACTAAACAGAGATAAAGCCATAACCAGGTAGCTTAAGTATCTATTTAAGAGTAATTGTGATTCATTTTTTTTGTCTGTGCCATATCTGTGAGCAGCGGTTTCTGTGGTGATGGACCCTCCCGGCGGCCGAGACGAACGTCATCGTCAAGCGGAGCGGCTTCGGCGGGAGGAGGCATACTATCACTTCATTAATGAACTGAGTGAGGAGGAGTACAGACTAATGAGAGACAGCAATCTTCTGGGAACACCTGGTAAGAACACACCAAATCCAGCCGTATGAAAGATGCACACCTTGTTTATGGCACATAGTCCAATAAACATGTCTCAGTAAATTGTCTTTGTTGCATTGTTATATTATCAAAGTTTCTTACCCTTACACTGAAAAATAAAATTCAAAGCATGAGGAAATTCCTAACCTTAGCCGTCTACTCAAATGAACAATAGATATGGAACTTACATAAGGTGTGTCTTTGATTACAGGTGAAGTCACAGCAGAAGAGCTGAGGCAGCGTCTGGATGGTGCGAAGGAGCGAGTGTCATCTCAGCCACGCCCTGAACCCCGCCCACAGAGCAGTGAGGCCGAGGGCAGTAGCGGTGAGGACGCGGAGGAATGCTTTCGAATTCTGTTGCTAAATAATCAGCTTGTTTTGTATAAAAGAAATGCCTCACAGGCAGTCCCAATGCAATTACAAAACCATTCAAGATGCATCTGCATTTTTAGCTACAGTGTAGGGGCACAAATCTTTGGGTTGTGAAGATATATAGCATTATGCAGCCACACTAAAACATCTGATCTAACCCACCAATAGAAATAGAATGAAGCTGGCAGAAATGTAATGTCAGACAGAGTTAACATAAACTGTCGTTGTCAGTTCACGATTGTGATTCTTGTGTAAATATACGTTACCGTTAAAAGTTTGTGGTCAGTACGTTTTTTTTCTTTTCTTTTTTGCTCACCAAGGCTGCATTTGTTTTGATCAAAAATACAGTTTAAACAGTTATATTGTAAATTATTACAATTTACAAGAACTGTTTTCTATTTTACAATGTATTTTATTCATGATGGCAATGCTGAATCTGCCATTACTTCATTCTTCAGTGTCACATGATCATTCAGAAATCATTCTAACATGTTGATTGGATGCTCAAGAAACATTTATTATTATGTAGTTTTACTGCTTAATATTTTAATTGAAACTGATTTTTTTTTTTTTTAGGATTCTTTGATGAATAGAAAGTTTAAAAGAACAATATTTATTTCAAGTAAAAAATATCTGTAACATTATAAATGTCTTTACTGCCACTTTTAAACAATAACTAATATAGGTTTTTTTTTGTCCTTGGCTGTAAAAAATTTGCAACACTTATTATATAACACATTATTTGTAATGTTTTGTCCTCTGAATACTTTTTAATAATCAGAATTAAAATGTAGATTTTTTTTAATTGATTCAAAATTGTGATACATCTGTGAATCTTAAAATATTAAGGAATCAAATTAGGTTTTGCAAGTAAAAAAAAATGTTTTATTAATTACCCTTGTATTCATCAATATTTATATGACTTTTACAATATAATCTTTCTTTTCCAGGTCCAGTCGAGCCAGGTGCTGAGACGTCTAATGGAGACTCTCTGCTAGAGTGGTTGAACACATTTCGGCGGACAGGAAATGCCACACGTAGCGGACAGAGTGGAAACCAAACTTGGCGCGCCGTCAGTCGCACCAACCCCAACAGCGGCGAGTTCCGCTTCAGTCTTGAGATCAACATCAACCACGAGCAACCCGAGCCTGGAGAACACAGCGACACCCCTGACCCGACTGAACTCCCAATGCCACCGCCTCCTCCCCCTCCTCCTCCTCCCCCCCCTCCCCCCCCAGTGTCTTCTGCCTCTGCACCCACGACCCCTTACAACCCCTCAAGGTCTGCACCTTACTCACTTCAACACCCCACGCCGTACTCTACGGCCAGGCCCACCCTGGGAAGGAGGGCCGCGGTGCGCCGCACTCGCAGTAGCACGACTCCGCCTGTAACGCCGCCTCTGACCTCACAGGCTCCTCCCACAGTTTTGAGGAGGAACTTGCCTTCTTTGCCAAGCTCTCCTCCTCCACAGGCCCCACTCGCGTTTCAGTCACAAGAGCAGGATGGTAGTGCCGTAAGGGGGCAAATACAGGTCACAACCTCCTCGGTTAACACAGAGGAGGGGCAGAATGGAAATGAAGGCCCGGACTGCCCCACCGCTCTGCCTCAGACCGGCCCCCAGGTGGCGCCAGCTGCCCGTGAGACACGAAACAGCAGGACTCGTTCACGTGGCCGCATGCGCCGGGCGGCGGGAGCAGGTGGGGCTTTGTCTCGCTCTTCGAGACGTAGCCGGTCCCCCCTGGACAGAAACCCAGCCTCCAGCGTTAGCCCTACCCATAGTAGCACCACTGCCCCAGTGGAGTCCACTGGAAGTACGGCTGTTGCTATGGAGATGGGCGAGGCCGCCACAGAGCCAGCTGCTCCTACGGATCCTCCGGAGGCAGGTGAGGAAGAGGGGGAGACTCCTGTGTCAGGCGCTGGAGGTGTGCGTCGCCACCCCACAATCATGCTGGACCTCCAGGTTCGGCGCATCAGGCCAGGTGAGAACCGGGACAGAGACAGCATCGCCAGCCGCACTCGCTCTCGTGCTCGGGCTGCTGAGAACACGGTCACCTTCGAGAGCGACAGCGGCGGCTTCCGCCGTACCATCTCACGCTCGGAGCGTGCAGGAATCCGCACTTATGTTAGCACTATACGCATCCCGCTGCGCCGCATTTCCGAAACGGGCCTCGGCGAGCCCAGCTCCATGGCGCTGCGGTCTATCCTGCGTCAGATCATGACCGGCTTCGGTGAGCTTAGCTCCCTCATGGAGACGGAAGCGGACTCAGAAACTGCGGCACCCAACCAGGACTCCGCTCCTGCTGCCGGAGCCCAGGCTTACCGCGTCGGTAGCGCAGAGGGCGGTGCGGCCCACGGCGGAGTGGAATCGGCACAAGAAGGTTTAGTGGAGGGCGAGGAGGAAGGACAAGTGCGGGTGAGCAGGACTGGGCCGGAGGGACGACCTAGCAGCAGGGACACTAACAACCTGGTGGAAAACGGCACATTGCCCATCCTAAGGCTGGCGCACTTTTTCCTTCTCAATGAAGACGAAGACGAGGAGCACCCACGGGGTCTCACCAAAGAACAGATCGACAATTTGGTCACACGCACTTACGGTCAGGTCAACATGGAGGGCGAGCAGGGTCGCGCTTGCAGCGTCTGCATCAACGAGTACGCTCAGGGCAACAAGCTGCGCCGCTTGCCCTGCGCCCACGAGTTCCACATCCACTGCATCGATCGCTGGCTATCCGAAAACAACACCTGTCCCATCTGCAGGCAGCCTATTCTGTCCAGCCATCAGGAATGATGTTAGGCTATAGCTATCAATCAATGGACTGAACGAGTGACACTTCTTCCACCTTCGGTGGAACCTGTACATAGTGCTTCAATGTTTTCATTCTCTGAGATTCATTTTATTCAAGCTAAAGGTAGAACCAAAAGCAGAAAAAGACTATAATGCAGAGATTTAACAAAGCTTTATTTTTTTAGACTCCTTTTGTTTTCATTTCTTCCTCTTCTTCCATTCTCCATTTGCTTTGTGGACATATTAACAGACGGCGTGACTAACTCAAACGGAGTTAGGAATATTAGCTTCAGCTACAGGTGCATTCACGTTTACCAATGTTCAGCAAATTTTCATGGGCGAAATCCAATTTCGTGAGGGTGAAACTAAAAGATTGCTAATCGAATGTCTCAACCGATTCAACTTGGTCACGCATTTACTACGCTGACCAACAGAAAGCTGCTTGGTTTGAAAGTGACTTCTGTGTGAGTGGTGCTTCATACATCTCTACACTATTTACAATGGACATTTTTTTGCCCATGAAATTTCGCTACATGTGACTGCACTATAATTCTGTCTCACAAATTTTAAGTTTGGCGGCTTCAAAAAAATGGATAAACCTCTTAAAACTCTTTAAGGACATGTAAATATATGAATGTCTGTGTTTCGGTTTTAACAGTAAGACATATTGTAGAAAGAACCATATGCTGTTTCATTTGCATTTTCAAAAGGAACTTTTACTTTTAAGCGCTTGCTGAGAAATCCACCGGTTTTGAAGCTCTATGAGTCCTTCATGTGAATGCTCCCTAATGTTGGGCAGTGTACTTTTAAATGCGTTTTCAATCAAAGCAGGTTTTTAGTGTGAATTTTTTTTTTTTGATGGGGTCGAGAAGAATAGTTATGGCATATGAATGATGCATCTGGTCATAGATGAATTTGTCACTGAAATTCCAATAGCTGCATCTGCATCTTTATATTACGGGAAATGGCAATGAGCATCTCCATAAACACTACAGAACACACAATTTTTTAAGCGTGGTCATTATTTTTCCAATGGACTGAATATGCTTTGAGTGTCATTACATGTCTAATGAGAACAAGCCATTTGCATTTGAACAACAGTTTTGGAGAGCCGATCAGATTATATGATTTTGTATGAGCTAGTAAGTGCATGCTTGATTTGTACCTGAGTATAAACCCTGTCAACGCCCTGCACATAGTTCACAATATTTAAATGAAAAGCTGAAATTGATTATCACTTGAAAGCACTTGTCAGCCGCCGCACTATAAGACAGTACATTCGAGCCTGTCATAGGCCAGACTTCTTCCAGGGTGATTCAATGGTACAAGGAGGCAATGAAAGATATTGAATGATGGTTCAATATTACAGTATAACATACCTGTGTTTTTGTTGTTTTCCTACTTTTACCCTCACGTTTAGCTATTTCTAAAGTTCTTATCATCACATGCTCCGTATCGCAGACACGTTGTGCCCTGTTTACCTTCCCTCAGTATTTAAGCATACAATGGTTTCACTTATGGCCTTGTCTGACAGCCCTGTTTGCTCTGAGTCACCATTTTGTACCCTTCATGCAGTGTTGCTCGTTCCCCATGTGAGGCAGAGCGTGAAGTAGGACTTCTGAATGAAAGATCATGAATGTAGTGGTATCTTGCGTCTTTCCAAGGTACACTTTTCCTCAATGTACAATAGATGTCTGCTTATGTTTCAGGATCTCGATTAAAACAATGACAGAATCTGTTATTCGACACCTGTCCTCGATGTTATTGTTTTCTTGTATACTAAAATATCCCTTTATTTTGTCTGTATGTTGTGAGGATGTGTGTTATATAAGAAGAGTGAATTGTAAGTATGTGTGTAGCAAATGTGTGTGTATATTGCTGAATGGAACAGAATGGTTTTTGAGCTGATGTGTGGCTGCGAGTGGGGGATCTTTGGCCATGAAGTTTAGATATTTAATGATGAAAAATGGACATCATTGCGCTATGACTATGTATTATGTTATAATGTGATGCTGAAACAGAAGAATATGTATTCTGTTACTATGTAATAAAATAAAACACATTGATTTTTTTCTTCTCTGCTCCCTAACAATGGAATGATAGACATGCTTTGTTTTATACAGTATAGTTCCACTCAAGTTTGGGGTCACATAATATTTTTATTCAGCAAAGATGCGTTCAATTGATCAACAGTGACAACAAAGACTTTCATAATGTTACAAAAGATTTCTATTTCAAATGAATGCTGTTCTTTTGAACTTTCTACTCATCTATATATATATATATATATATATATATATGAAGACTTCAGATGCAAAAGCCTCGAAGTGCCATCTGAAATTTTCTTCTAAAATGAGTATTTTTATCAAGCTCATATATTTAAGTTCAGTAATTTCACTTTAATGACAATTAATAGGTAATTTTCATTGCCATTAAAGTGAAATAAGTGAACATAAACATTCAAGCTTGATAAAAATGATCATTCTAGAAGGAAATTTCAGATGGCACTTAAGAGGCTTTTGCATCTGAAGTCTTCATATATATATATATAGAGAGCATGAGACTTTTGAATGGTAAATAGATTTTAAGGCAGAAATATATTTTAAAACATACATAATTAAATATGAATCCATAAGGCCACCTTTAAGCAATGCGGTGCCAAAAGGTAAAAATCAGGGTAAAGTAAACCAAATAAAATACTCTAAAGTAGAATATTAATATAAACGATCATTTACATAATATTAGTAGTTGAATAAGACTGTTGAAGACCAGACCATATAAGGGCCAAATGGACAGCTTAAAGTGTCCAGGCGGGATCTGATGACGGAGCGCGCGCGGATTCGCCTGTGCATTTGGGACGGATCAGCAGGATGGCATGAGCGCGTGCCCGGCACAGTGCGCGCGGCTGAGGGTGACCCATCATCAGGAACTATGTTACTCCCATCAAACACCGCATCCCTGCGCCTCGGTCCCGCACACACCCGCTGAGGCGTGAGTATGCGAATGCCATCATCTCGCTCCCGCTGCTGGAAGCTCCACACATGCGTGCAGAATGTATTTCAACAGACGGTCGAAGAAGATCCACAGCGAGGGAGGTAAGCATAATCTGCCGACATGGGCGACGTATATTGGAACTGTTTACGCGTGTGTTTTCTTCGGTGCTATGTTGTTGTAGCCTACCACTGGATATTCGGATGTTACTTTATGTGTAAATTATTCGTTATTGTAGACTTTATTTACACTATTAATTATATATTAGAAAAGGAAGGTCATGTTGTGGTCGTCCAGCATCAGTTATCTTCCACCTGTCCCGGTTGGTGACGCTCTCTCTTGCAGCCAGGTGACCTGTCATTTTCGCTGTGTAAACAGATGGGTTACCAGGTTCTGTTTCCTTCCAGTTGGCGGAGGAGATGAGTAGGGTCAACTGTTCTTCAGAGATAAACTGTGATGCGTTTACAATTAATCTTATCCAGATCTGCATAGACCTTTGAGAGAGAAACTCCCGTATTAGTGGTTATTTAGATCATCACGTGACTGTAAGCTAAACTTTGTAAGCTCATAGACAGGTTTACCTCACCTGTTGAGGTCATGTGTGCCCGAGTAAAGTAGGCCTATTTACCTTTTTATGAATTACTTTACATTTAGGTAAAATATAATTTATATTAGATATTGTCATATAGCAGGTACAGACTTTATAGTTATAAGGGTTATCTTTAAATATTATATCTATTATTTGAAGTATTCTGACACTAGCAATTTTTAGTCACTCAATTTCATTACAAATCTTCAAATAAATAAAAGCATTTTTAACATTTCTTTTAATTATGCACTGTAAAAAAAAAACCCCAACAAAATCACTAAGATCCCTTTGAATTTATATAATTAATATTGAGTTTAAACTCTGAAAAGTCTTGAATGGTATAACAAAATGCACAATTAAAAAGAAGTTATAATATAATAATGTAGAATTTTTTCCCAAGCAATATACTTAAAAAATGATTTGTAAAATAATGTTTTTGATGGTCCTTTTGATGCAAGAATGCATTGCTTTAAAAATGCTTGGAAAATAGAGTTGAAATAAAAAGATTGCATTGTTATCATTGTTATTAGTAAAAGTTAGTTTTTTTATTTTAGCAAGTACGTGCAGTGCAAGGTTAAAATCAAAAGACTGCAACATTGCAGTCTGTTCTGAATGAAAATGAGCCATTGAGACAATTAGTATTATTACAAATCTAAGTAAAAGCTTGTATATATCATTCTCCAGACGTCTGCACCGAACAGTGGCCAAGAGCACGTCGCAAGTACATTGCTCTTGAGATTTGAATGTTGGTGGCAGACTTGAGAGATTGCAGAGTGTTTTGGCAGCTTGTTTCTTTTCCTGCATGTGTTTATTCGGCAGAGCTTTGTGGGGTGATGACGCCGTCTTTTTGACTGACTGACACATATGCATTGTGGAATACACTGAACGTTTGTTCAGAGCGTTTGTTTGGCCTGCCCTGCTTTAACCCAGCACGTTCCAGAATTAACATGCAGGGCCGGGGACGTACTTGGTAACCCTAATTTTCAATTCTGTGAAACGTACGTGTGACTCTGGGTTGTCTTATCAGTTCGATTGAGTTTAAAGTTGCATTTGGGCTTTTTCTGGAAATCTTTAATCTGTCTTATATGCCTTGAAGAATTATCTTTCAGAAGCCATTCATGCAAGAAAGCCGTTTGCTGTAATTGTAAGTAGAAAGGTCAGTAATCCACTTAGTTCTGCTCATCTCAACAGATGACTGACAGCTGCTTTCTGTCGACTTTGCTCTCCATATGCTCAGTTTATGTATGAGTTGGGAAATGGGACAATTGAAAACTATATCAGCAAAAAAACATGCTTGTCCAATCAAGTGCATAGTGTTCACATTTCAATTCAATTCACAATTTTTTGTATAGCGCTTTTCACAATACACATGGTTTCAAAGCAGCTTTACAGAAACTGCATGAGTTCACAGGTAACTGTCTAAGTTATGTATTTCAGAAATGTACATATACAAATCACAGTTAGCTAAAAATGTACTTTTAAGGCAGAAACAATGAGCTCATTGAAGTAATGAATGAATGAATGAATACTTGTTTGTTAACAAATGATTATGACATATAGAAAATTGTAGCATTGGTGCATGTTGATTCAGAGTTTGCGTCATCTGAAGTCCTTTTAAAAACTTGTCATTTGACAAACGAAAATACTCTAAAACAATATGTTTTGTCTAAGGACCCTGTTTTAGTGACTGTTTTTAGTGAGTTTCTGTGCATCAGTTTAAAGGCCACATGAGGGCAGCATCTGTAAACGTGTCGCTCATGGTCCATTCCAGATGTAGGAGACTGATTGCTCGGTTACTGTAATTAAATGCTTAAATTATAGAGCGGAAAAGTAAGATGATTTCTTTATATATTTTAACATTAAATACATATTTATATAATTTATGACAGACTGAATGCAGATGACAGCGTTTTTATTTACACCATTTACATCAAATTATATAACTTTATATGAAATAAACACAGCTTTCTTCATGATGCAAGTAAATAAAAATGTAATTCATACAATAAAAAAAAAAAGTATTAAAAATCATATGTAAATGTAAGTTTAGTGACAGAATGGAGAATGTAGGGGGGGGCAGTTCTTCTCTTGGCCAACGAACGAACATGGTGCCATTATGATTCCGGCTGCATCACAAGTCCGAATTAGAATTCAGATCAAGACTCCATACACAAGAATGCTTAGTCAAACGATTCTTCTTGTTTTAAAAGAATTAAAGGTATAGAACTACATTAAAATATGATTGCAAATGCAATACATGAAACGATTAGACAGAGCTTAAAACGATCATTCATTGCTTTAAGCACTTTAGCTCTCCATTAGTATAACATTCCTATCCATGCCTTTATTTTGATAGTATAGCTTGTGTGTAACCATCTACGTCATACAGATTCAGCTGAGTTTTGTGCAAATATGTACAGAAAAATTACAAATATTAAAGGAGCTGTATGTAAGAAATGTATTTCAATTAATCATAAAATGGCCCTGATATGTCACTAGACATTAAGAAATCATGTTCATTTCAAATACTTATATCACTGACAACGGTAGTCCGGCCAGGATATTGTCATTTAAAAAGTGAAGTTGCAGCCCTCAACTGATGTTGATGTTGTCATCTTGTGTTTTGGCCTGAAGCCCCACCCTCCACCTATCTACCAATCACGAAGTCAGTAGTGTTTCGGCATCCGGGTTGCCAGCTCTGCTCTAGTTACCACAGCTATGTAGCAGCAGAGCCCGTCTACGGAGAGCCTGCCCACTCCCTATTAAGCTCTATTGTACCGAATTTTGGTTGTAGTACCACCAGAGTTCCACTGGGGGCGATCGCCATGAGTGCAAAATGAATGGGAGTCAATGGGGCTAGACAGCAAAATTTGTCTCTTTCACCCGATTGCCGTTGAGAAATCTCAGATCTGATTGTAGATTTTGCAAGTTCAACATGGGTTTTAGGTCGAAAGTTGAATGAACGAGTACTTATGTCCTTTTGATTTCTGACAGGTTGAGTTGTTGTTGCCCATAACACGCTAGCATTCTGCTAATGAACGCTGATTGGTCAGTGAAGGACTGATTACGACCAGAGATACCGCTTGATGGCATCGTGTCATCCGAAGCGGGACCAGAAACAAACAAAACAAAAACTCTTCTAGCACGTGTGTTTACCTGTGTCAGCTGTGTTGTCGATGCCTCGAGTGAAAAGAAAGTGCAGAGCGCGAACGCACCAGAGTGAGTGAAGGATTGCCGTGAAGCAGTATCTCTGGTCGTACATGTGTATGACGTCATTGACACTTTAAAATACTTTTTAAAGCAAATAAGTGACTCAAAAAAATCCATCACCCAGCAATGTGTAATTTATTTGCATCTCCTTTCGAATTCAACATTCAAATTACTAGACAAAAAATTATATCCTGAGAAAAGTGGATTTTTATTGGTATAGCGCCATAGACCTCCATTCATTCTGCACTCGTCCTGTGAGCGCCCTCATATGGAATCAGAGAGGAACTGCAACCAGTTCAGAAGCCGGAAGTGTACTGAGAGTGAAAGTTCTCGCCATATTAGACATTCTCTGGTAGCAGCCTACGTTCCTGCTGGATCCTGCAGCCTATCTGGCAACCTCGCGTCAGGGGGGAGGGGGAGGGGATACACCGCTCTATAGTAATTTGAAAGTGATTGCAGTACCAGTTTTGGCCACAATCTTACATACGGCTCCTTTAAGTCAACTTACCATTTAACCTTATATTTTCTAATTGTTTAATTGAATTAACCTTAGCAAGTCTGCTCACCCACATAATAATAAATCCAGTTTGAATAATACTTTGTCGCATTAGGCACCACAGTAGCCATACAATTTGTCTATTTCGTGAATATTATGTCCAACAAATTGAACTGAAAGGGGAAGTCGGCACATATTTAATGAAGATGTGCCCTTTTATTTCGTGTATCCGGTGGTTTATCATGTTAGAGCAAGAAAAATTTAGAATTACTTTAGAGTAAACAAATATGCCAAAATAAACGTACATTTACTTAATTTTTAAATTCTATTTTGAACTGAAAAGGGAAGTCAGCACATATTTAACGAAGCTGTGCCCTTTTTATTTCATGTACCAGAGTGGTTTATAATGTTAGTGTAACGTGTAGAGTCCAAAGAGGAAGATGAGGAGACAATGAAAGTACGAATAAGGTAATACTTTCATCAAAATAAACAAAAAGCAGATATCCCGGCACGATAAAGCAATGTAACAGTGAGTATTAAAACTCAGTCCACACCAGACCAATGAACAAAAGGAACTGAAGAGTATAAATACACACACGATAACAATCTGAATACAAACAGGCGAGCTAATTAATGAATAACCATGGAAACCAATGATGGCGGGAAGGACAAAAGAAACAGGATGTAAACTACAAGTCCTAAAATGAGAACCAAACACAATTAAAGAGTGACCGTTAGAGAGAGAGAAATGCTGGCAAATGGAAGCCAGCATGGTAAAGCTAATATGTTTTATCCAACAGCCTTTTTGTATATAACCAACAAGATTACAAGACATTTTTTGACATGCCGAGAGTCCCTTTACGCTACAAAAAGCTATTTCTATTAAGAAAGCTTTCTTTTGCATAGTAATGCTTGTACCGAACACCATTTCTGATCCTCAAAAGCTCATTTTTAAGAGTGTTTTGCTCTATGGTCTTACTGACTTGATATCTTGTGTTGTTTCTTTCTTATGGCAACTCTTGTTGGGCTCCTCCAGAACAGTTAGTGTTGACCCCTCTTAGCCAGGACTCCCCCCTCCGGCAGGACCAGCCCGTGGGATCCAACATGTGCTCCCATCTGGCAGACAGGTTTGAGAAAAGTGAGTGCCCTGCCCAAGCGGGCCGCTGCCTCCCGCTACTGCTTGGAGCCTCACAGGAGCATGAAGCCACCCCTTCCTTCAGCCCACACTGCATGGATAGACTGATACAGCTAACGTTCTCTGCACTCTTTCATGCACAGGGTCATTCCTACAGTTTGGTCAGTTGTGGACTGAGCAGGTTTGTTGAAAACTTTTTAATAATTCAATTATTCTTTTATTAGTTTAATCATAGAGGAGAAAACATCTGTCTGAGAAAAACACACTGGTCAAGCCCAGGCTATAACCTAATAATTCTGACCAAATATTTCATGTGTTCTAGGAAATTTGTGAACATTTAAGCTATAATGAAGCCCATTACTAAGCTAGGAAAGATATGCTCGCAGGAGATTAACATTTAGGAAGAATTTTAAGACACATAAAATCAATTTGAAAAATAAACATTTTTATGTCCAGTATAAATTGACACAACAGGGTGGAGGACATGTTATGTTTTATGCTTTTAGATAAGTATTCTAAAAATGAGGTAGAGACAGTTTTTTGACTTAGGCTTCCCTAAGCACTATAAGCACAGCCGCTATTATAAAGTGCGTTCAACCAAAGTCCATTTAAGGCAAGTCTATTACCTCGGCGACCATCTTTGAAACGCCTCTCGGGCAGCTATTTCATTAATGCAAGTACAGCTCCTGTCTCTTTGAATGGGGAAACATCAAATTCTCCAAAGCTATTCACCAAGCACTATGTATAAATTTCATATTTGAAATCACCAATGAAATCTGACAACAACCATCTCATAAATTTGGTTTCTAAATGTTCAAATCATGACCAAAAAAAACAACACATTTTCTCAGGCTGGACCAGCCAATGCGCATGTGCATTCATAAGCACATCTGGAACGGCAGCTGCAGTGAGGCAAAGAATTGACCAATTCTTTTATTTAGAATGCAGGGCTTAGTAATATGAGAGCACCGTCTTTGTATATCTAAAGTCTTTGCTAATACTTTGGCTGCGTCCGAAATCACATACTTTCTTGAGTAGGTACTTATTTTGATTAAGTAATTACTTCATGACCGCTAAAAAGTATGTTCTATATAGTATGAATGTGTGAATGTAATCTGGATGTACTACATTCGCCATGTTGTCATTCTCATGTGACCTAACAGCATCAGTTATGTCGCTTCTCTGCCATTGACAAATCAGATTCATTCTTTATTGTCCTCGATAGAGGAAATTTGTTTTCATAGACTGTTCCAGGAGCAACATTCAACATGCATAACATGCACATACCACAGAATTTTGTACACATAATTACATATTGCAAAAAAACAAACATTTACAGTAAATAAATTAGGCATTCTGTGAATTCAATGCTCTTATAGCCTGAGAGTACAAAACTTTTCCCTAGCCATGATTCTTTATGTCGGCGTCTGTCCAAATCTCATGGAATAGTAAGCCTCATGGGATAGTAAAGTGTCCATCGCATGCGCACTTTAGAATCTCAAAAGAAGAAGTAGGTTATCCGGGTACTTTTTGCATATTCTCTTTTATGAGTATTGTGAATTCGGACATTATTTTGTCACTGTTTTTTGCCTTCTTTATAGTAGGTAAGGTATATGATTTCGGATGCAGCCTTTGTTGATGGAGTTGCTTTCCCTCCTAGGATGTCTCTTCTAGTAAGTCATGTGATTTAGCATATGTGCTTAAAATTTTAAAGGGCAAGTAGCACTATAACAGGGTGTACTGGAATGGTTTTACACCTTTAAAATATATGTATCACAACAATTATGTTTTTTATGTCAAAGAATTTGTACACTAATGCTCAAAATTGCTAGTTTAAAAATATACATGTAACCTTGATTTCAAAGTGAAGTTGAGTTTTTTTTTTTATATATCTAATTATTCTTAGGTACTAATCATTCTATGCATGAAAAGTTGATCAGCATTTTATGTAAAATATGTATTGTTTCATGAGGAGATAAAATCCACCAAACTGTATGAATGACCCCACACAGACATGGTATGCGTCAAGGGATGCACCAAAATGCATGCAATGCATTACAGAAATAACAGTCCTTTTGGTGTTGATGCTAGTTAGTAAGCCAGGGGTCAGACTGTGACGCTTGCATGGCTTGTGCATGAGGTTACGGGTGGCTGACGTGCCTGGTGGTGTAAGTGAACAATCTCACCTGCGCTCCGGGATAAACCCCGGTCAGGATTAGATACAGGTGAAGTTGCAGAGCTGACAGAAAGAGGATTACCTTCCCTGGTCACTGTGCCTGTAAGAGGCTTTCGTTCCTCATTCACCCTTTTCCATCGGCACAGCGACCCAGGCTACGAGCACATCCCCCGTTCCCCTTGGGGGCCACCAGGACCTGTGGGTCACCTTGGCTACGGGACCAACATGCCACGCCGAGGGCGCAACAGGTCTAGGAGGGGCTCTGTAGGTAAAGGGTTTCTGGACTTCTGGTGGAGCGGCCACACGTGAGCATGTGGGAACAAGGGATGGGCGGATCGGTCCTGAAATATTGATACTTCTGACACCGATGCCACATTTAGGATAGATCCGCATAAAATCGATCCTCAGTGGTTTATTAGAATGCTTTAATTATTTAATTAGCATGACATTTAATATGCATCATTAGGTTTAAAGGGAAAAAGAACTTATAGCAGATAGTGTAGCTAATCTCCACATGAGCAGAATGCTGAAAAGCACAAGTCATCACAGCAGGGTCATTCTCCAAAAAATGTTTCAAATTTTGTTGACTTTCCAAAAATACTGGTTTTGAATTCAGTTCAGTTAATTTTTCTCCCATATAAGTTGATGGTGAGTATTTATTAACATTGACATTGACATTATTGCTGTTAATAAGGAAGGACAGCCTGAATTTTATTGTTTATTTCACACATTAAGTAAATGTAATTTAAAAAATACTTCTAATCAGACTGTCAAATGGTGTCAAAATACTTCTAATCAGACTACAGGGTGGGCCATTTATATGGATACACCGTAATAACATGGGAATGGTTGGTGATATTAAAGTCCTGTTTGTGGCACATTAGTATATGTGATGGTCACCACCCATCTTGAGGAGTTTGCCCCCTCACATATACTAATGTGCCACAAACAGGACTTTAATATCACCAACCATTCCCATGTTATTACGGTGTATCCATATAAATGGCCCACCCTGTATAATAAATGTATTATTTACATAAAAATATAATCAATATTTCATTTTTTTTTCTATGAAAATCTTTCACACAAACATTAAACAATGTAAAACCAATAGCATTTTAATGAACTGATTTGAGCAACCTCTTCTTACTGTGAACTTTGACCTTGGCTTGGAGTTTTACAACTTTTTAAGTTTTAACATTGAGAACAGAAAAAAAAAAAAAAAATCAAGGGACAAGCATTTTAAGTTATATTCTTAATTAGGTATTTTAAGCTTTAAGCAAAATGATCCATCCATACAGACACTTAATATACTTAAAAAGTCCATTTCATAGTATTTAATAAACATTACATTATGCCTTTTATATATAAAGTCTCAATGAAATCTTTTTCATAACTGAAAAGTCAAAGGACAGATTTGTCACCATAATTTGATAATGACCGAGGACAAACAGAGACAGCAATGCTTGCTATTCACGTTTTTCCATGAAAGAAAGACAATTTTGTTGTAGGAACGACATGAGGGTGCCTTTGTTAATATTCAGTCAAAAATCACATTTATTAATTTTTACTTTACCCTCAGAAATCACAAAAACTTTACATTTATTAGAGGTATCAGCATTGATATGTTTAAATACCTGCCATAGGATTGAATAAATAACTCGCCCATTAGTGGGAGACAAGCTGTATGCAGTTTGCAAATGAAGAGCCTCGTTGAGCATGTCATATTTTCTTTCTTTGGATTTTGTTTGGTTGTCTGGATGACCTCTGTACCACTATAAAGATTTGCTGGTTCACTGTCCTCTTGAACCCATTCCACTGCCATTGTGTTGCCGTAGCAGTAAATTCTAGACAATAGAGGAATTTGACACCCATTTGAACAGCACGACCAAAGTCTGACTAATCAGAGTAGTATAATACAGACGGAGAGATGTGCAGTGATATTGCATGGAATAAGAGAGGCCCGCTGAATGAATGCATGCAGGTATAAGAGAATGCGTTGGGTAAAGTGAGCACGGTTACAAAGGCATTGGGATGAATAATGCAACCCAGGGCTATTCATAATTTAAAAGCATGCTGCTTTTTAGTGGTGAAAAGCTGGCGGATGGCCAAATCTCCACACTCACCCCACGCTGGGCCTAGGGTCAAACTCAGTGATATATATATATATATATATATTTGTATATAAGTAAATTAAATGAATATTGCGTCTCGCAGATGCAGAAAGAAATTAAAATATGCTTACGGTTTTGTAAGGATATCTTTTTTTACATTTGGAAATCAAGTGTTCAATCATGTTTTGAGCTGAAATGTTGTGCCGTACTTTTCTTCATCAATTGTTGACAGTGTTTGGGTGTGATTTAGTCGCACGAAAACGGAACAATATTGTTTTCTTGGTCTTTATCTGAGGGCAAAAGTCAGTGCAGCTCTTAGCTTCCCTGTTTTATCAGCACATGTTGGGAAACTTGTGAATTGAGTACTTGTTGATAATCTTAACCAGGGCCTGCGTGTGTCCAGTCTATGTCTATGTACTGCACATAATTTACCAGTGTGTTGCTGATTCTATGGTTCTGTGATGTTTATCAGGTACAAAGTGTCTGCCGGTCTGGCCATTAGTGAGTAACTGAAGCTTTCATCTGTCGCTGAATAAACTTTAAAGCCACATCTCATCTCTTGTATCGATCTTTAAGATTGAATGGCTGAGTTTGGGATTGGAAGAAGAAGTATAGAGGAAAGAGAAAATGAAAGTGTGAGAGGAAGAGAGTGATCATTCAGAGCGGGAGATGTGATGAAAAGTGTCAATCCTGATTCTTTGGCCCTAGTTCAGAGTACGTCCTAGGAACTCTAATGAACGTCTATGGTCAGGGTTGCTTTGATATCTTTATCTGGAAATGTTTAAAGCAGTGGTTCTCAACTGGTGGGTCACAGAAGGGAAATTATAATGCTAAATGCAAATAATAAAATAACACTCTTAGAAAAAAAGGTTCACTGGGGTTCTGTGGTTCCTGACTCAATTTTAACGAACCAATTATAAAAGTCAAAAATGTTCTATAAGGAGAAATGTCTTAAATGACTGCATAACACTTTCATTTTATTCTAGTGATAAAGTGTTTACAAGCTGTTTAATTCTTAAAATCAAATCAAAATAAATAAAGAATTACAACAAAATTAATTAATTAAAACGAAATCCATAAAATGATCTTATGGGAACCCCTAAAAGGTTCTTGATAAAGCGCCTGACAGAACCCTTTAAGGTTCTATAAACCTTTTCTTTTAAAGGGCCATTTGATCACTATAACAATAATGATATAGTTCTTAAAATCGAATTCACCAGACTTTAAAGCTGCATTCAGTAACTTCGGGATTTCTTCACTGTATTCTCGCTTTTTGCTCGCAGGTTTCTCTCTAGAGCTCCCCCATAGCTTCGGTATAGATATTTGACAACACTGTTGTAAAAACTCTTTGGCTATTCTCAGACACCAGAGGCTAGTAGATCAACGACATCAAAGCAGATGGGACATTCTTTAAAACGCCTTCTTCATTCGGGTTCGAACAGCGTGAGGGAGCGCAATAATGACAGCATTTTAGCAGATTTCTTTTGGCCATGAAGCAATTGTTTACATCGCGAGACCTGATATCACGCGAGACTTCCTGACGCGGCGGCCCGCCGGCTCAAAGTTGCAAGTGCGCATTTTCCGCTCAGGGGCACCAGGGGGGTGCGAAACGACCACCATTCAACCCGAAATAAGTAATATAACCATTCCAATGACTCCGAAGCTGTTCAGTTAAGGTAAAAAAAGTTACTTAGTTCACCTTTAAAGAGCTTGAGCATTTAAAGTGACAGACAATGTAACTGCAGCATGCGCTTATAATAAACAGAATGCCATCGTCCATTGGTGTGGACGTTAATATAGTTAGTTTTTTTTGGTGTGAACGGGCCTTTAGAGTGTATAATTGTGCATTCTAGTTAGGATAGCAAAATTAATATTCTTATTAATTTAAAAAATACAAATTAATATAAGGCTTATTTATTTTGAACCTTAAATATGCAAGTGCAAAATCTTATGGCTAATAATAATACCATATTTGACCCAGTGTCATGTTAATAATACTGCATATTATTGGATCTATGCGTTATAATTGTAATTTTAATATGTCTCATGTTTGATTTTAAGTATATTTTTATATATTTATACATTTTGTATAATAATGGTATTTGATGTCCAATGTAAAATCTGAATCCTGAAGTAGAACCAGTTGAGAGCCACTGTAGTTTAAACTATACCCACTAGTTCACAGCTGTAGTTCTTGTTGCAATTAAGTCTGAAGTCACCTTGAAAGAGACATTAGACATAATCTATGACTCCTTAAAAACACTTTTAAGGGCCAGTGTCTTCTGCACTAAAATACGCAACACCGCACATAAGTACAAGTTCACACAATTCTCAGTCAGTGACTAGATAGTTATCAGCGGTCAAGCTGGGCTTTGACACTAAAGAGATGGGTGCTTGCTATATTTACACCCTGCACCTCGTAACTTAAGACCGTGCATTTACATGCAAGAGAACTATGCAGATTACAGAAAGCAAAAAGATCTGATGGAGATACAGCCCAGCATGATCATGTGGGTATGTTTTTGCTGATTTTTGTGGTTTATGGTTTTGCCAGATTGACTTGCAGATAAAGGGTTAGATATGGTTCAAGATGGGGGAAAAAGTCTCACGCAACATTCATATACTGTTTACTTGCAAGCAAATTAGCAGCAAATACATAAAAGGTCAAATTTATATGTATATATATATATATATATATATATATAATAAAAAATTAAAAAATTAAAAAAATGTATATATATATATATATTTTTTTTATTATTATTATTTATTTTTTGAAGGGAAACCATATTCAGTCACTGCAAAGACACAGTGGAGCCTCATAAAAATATATACTGCTGTCAAATCGATTAATCGTGAATAATCGCATCTAACATAAAAGTTTGTTTATATAATATATGTGTCACACTCACACACATCTATTATATAAACACAAACTTTTGTTAGATGCGATTAATCGATTTGACAGCACTAATATAAATATAATTTTGTAATGTCTTCTATTGTACTTCCTTACCTTTTACCATGAGAAGTTACATGCATTATAAATTTTACATTTTAACAGGAAATATTGTTACTTCCAACTTTGCTTCAATCTCTTTCTATATAAGATATGTGAAATTGTCTAATTATATTCTTTAACTTTTTCATTTGTTCCCTTATCCACATTTGCTGTGACAACTGTCTTATGCAAATAATCAAATAAACAAATAGTGTTTATTTACAGTGTTGACATAAACACAGTTATCACAAAATTAATACATTTATTTTTTTTAAAATAGGCTGATATTTTGTTGACGTCAATATCTTTATGGTTTATTAGGGCAAAATCTTTCGGTTAACAATAATATAATATGTTGCCTATGTTAATAATAATCCATAAATCCCACAATATTCAGATCAGTGGTGTATATGTTTTTAATGACGTATTCTTAAACCTTTATTTGTTCCCCTATCCACGTTTGTTTTAATCTTTGTAAGCTGTCTTAACCTTTTAAATGTTCCTATTACTGCTATTTGACCTTCAAACACGAACCCTTTGAGAAACAACGTAGCATATTTGTGCCTTCAGGTAAAATTTCCATCATTACAAGGAGGAGCAAATGACCAGGAAGTAAAAGTTAGCACGTTTAGTGCATGGTTTAGTGCCTTTCGATCCATATTGTGGACACCGGTGTGACTCCCGAGCTGTGCCTGCGCCTTTAAATGTAAGGTTTTTGTGTTGTCTGACTGCGGGTAGTGCTGTAGTTAGAAACGGACAGAGAAAGCGCGCTGTCTGGAGGGAAACCATCTTCTGTCACTGCAAAGACATCGGAGTGGAGCCTCATAAAAACGTCCACAGATTGACCCAAATGACACGGTGGGAGAGGGTTTGGGGCTTGTTTATTAGAGAGCCTGACTGGAATGGGAGAAGTGACGCGAGTAGTCCATCTCTCCACGCCCGCTTTCGATCATGCAGCAGCTGGGTAAACTCTCCTGTCACATTCCAGACAGAGTTGTTATTTACCGAGCGTACATTATTTATTATGTGCGGGAAATAATCATTTGGCAGCGGTCTGTGATGCTGCAACATTTGAGAGGGAATCGCTGTGGCTGCGTCTCAAACAAGAATAACCCCACGCGACGCGCCGCAATCGCTTCTACTCTGGACGCATCGAAGCCGTACGTCATCGCATAACGTTTACCTCACGGACCAATCAGTTGTAAGCTCGAGGCTACTCCTGAATAAATAACATTATTTTTATCGATTCATTTATATTATTTTTCAATTTATTTAATTTAATTCATTTTAAAATGAAGTATTATTTAATATACACATGGTTAGAAATTAAATATTATTATTATTATTATTATAAATAGAATTATTATACGAAAATATTATGACTGTGATTTAACGTAAGTTTAATTATATTTTACTTGTAAAATCATTTTATTTCACTCGGACGGCGAAAATGAAGTTGTTAGAGTAGCTCTGCAGAGCGTCAGAACAAAACAAACAAAACAAAAAACGGCTACGCAACGCTTTATAATGGGAAAGATGTACGCGTTATGTCTCCGACATAGTATTACAAATGTTCGAATCAGGCGCGTATGGTGACTAAAATGCTGTCTAGGTAGGCAGCTTGCTAGGTTTTGAGACACAGACATTGTCTCGTTGCTTTTCGTTTCAGCGCATCGTGAATAAACAGGTGTTTCCACGGAATAAAGAGGCTTTTATAAAGATAAACAAATGCACAAGGTTTCCTACAAAGGTGTTTGCTGCGCCATTGTGCTCCCATCAGCACATTCTATACAGGGGGTCCCGTGGGCGTCGCGCGTATTGCTGTATTGGTGACGGAGCTTTTGCTCGTGGATGATGATGAGGACGATGATGATGATGATGATGAGGAGGAGGATGGGGGGAAAATGAAAGAGACGGGGAGGGCGTTGCACAGAGGGAAACGTCATTGACACCAGGGGCGGCTTGCATCAGCACACAGTAGTAGTGTTTAGTGGCCAGCGCACTGAACTGTAAACTACATACATTTTCTATGTCTGTTCTTCCTCCTGTCTTCTTCCACGCACACTCACGCTAGCCTCGCCTCTCTCCCATCACTCGAACGGTGCAGGACCCGCGTGCTCGGCCGCCGGCTACCGCAAGGCAGAGGATGAGATGTCCGGAACCACATCACAGGCAGACCCGATAGATGCCACAGCGCGGATCGTTCTGCTCAACCGAGCCCAAACCACCAAATTTTGTGACAACCATGTCAGGTGAGTTCATTTAAGTCTTTATTGTACGGAACAGGAAAATGTTACATTGCAGTTTGAATTTATTCTAGCTTGTTTTATTGTGCTCTTAGGGTATTCTTTGTTTAAACTGAACATGATCAAGTATCCGTTATTGTGGTATTTTTGTGACTGTAAATTTGCAGTTTTAAAAGAATGTTAAAGATACTACAAACTATTGTATGTTTGTTGCAGTTCTCTAAGGCAGACTCCCCTCTTTGTTGTTAGTCTAATATAAATGCAAAGGATCAGCATTTAACTTGCACTATCAACAAGAAAACAATACTACAATATTTTTGCTTATTTTGTTTATTTGCACTAATGTTAAAAAGTTTGGGGTCAGTAATGGTTTTGAAAGAAGTATCTTATGCTCACCAAGGCTCCCTTTATTTGAAAATAAATAAATATATACAGTAAAACAGCAATATTGTGAAGTATTATTACAATTTATAAATAACTATTTTCTATTTGAATATGTTTTAAAATGTAATTTGTTCTTCTGATGGCAAAGCTGAATTTTCAGCATCATTACTCCAGTCTTCAGTTTCACACGATCCTTTAGAAATCATTCTAATACGCTGATTTGGTGCTTAAGAAACATTCCTTATTATTATCAATGTTGAAAAAGGTTGTGTTGCTTAATAGGTTTGTGGAAACCGTGATGCATATTTGTTTTTCAAGATTCCTTGATGAATAAAAAGTTCAAAAGAACAGCATTTATTTGAAATCAAGTAACAAGTCTTTACTGTCACTTTAGATCAATTTGATGCGTCATAGCTGAATGACCCCAAACTTTTGAACGGTAGTGAATATACTGCTGAACATTTTTATCATGCTTAAAAGTCTCATCAATTTTGTGTTTTTACACACAAAAAATTATAATTATAATAATAAAATGCGATATTTTGCGTTGGTTCAAAAATAACTCTAAATTTTGTATGTCTTTTATTATCAAATAAATTAAAGCTATACAAAATTAAAGATGTCAGATTCTCAGTGAACAATAGTCTGTTGATGTTGGCTTGAAATGCTCCTTCATTTTTTTCCCTTCAAAAAGCAGCTCGTTCACAGTTCATTTAGTGTTTTCAAGTAACTTCAAGTTCATTTTGATTTTGGACATGACCTGAAGTGATTGTATCAGAGTGATTAAGTTGTTAACTTAATAATTAGCCTGTCCATTTTCACCAGTTTGACTCATTCTGAAAGATTTGCGCACTTCAAAGAGGGGCAATATCCCATTGACAGTGTGATCAGCCAGTCACTCCTCCCATTTTTCCTGTATTTCGAGTAAGATTTTTACCCGTTATTCTTGACTAATTATTAATTAAGCGCATTGTATTTAATGCCTCAACACCGCTGTTCCAACACTTTATGGTCCAACATAAAGATCATCTTATTAACCTCTAATGCTATGAGATTGATTACAGAAACTGCTTTAATCAAGTTAAGGTTTTCCCTCAGGGAAATTCCATGCTAAATGTATGCAAGTATGCATTGAACGCGACATCTGAATAGCTTCCATTAAGCGAAGTACTCCATCAGAGATTTCCTGTGAGTACACCAAGGTCATGTTCCGGGCCGTGCCTGGCTAGAGTTCATCTGCAGTTCCTGAACAAAAAGTATTTTGGTCTCCAAAGTGCCCAAGTCCTCTAAAGACTTGAGTGTTTCTTTATCTGTTTGATGGCTGTTAAATCCGTTTGATATTTGAAATTCTGCTGATGACAAAATGGCACTGTTTGAATCTTTATGTATATGATTGTGTTCTGAAAATGATAGGTCAATACTTGTAACAAAAGCCTGATAGATCTGGATCCCAGACCACTTTCATATTAGTGCCATAATATGGAAGCTCATACAAAATCAGCCTCTCAGTCCCGAAAACACTCACCCACGCACACTTCATCGATCCGCCAGTATATTCCAAAGATTTGATTCTGCTCTAAAAGGCTCTATTTTGGTTCCTGCAACAACATTAAGGCGGGCCTAGAAATCCGTAGCTCTTTTGTCATTGGCTAATTTCCGTTCAGGTGGAGCTCTGACCTTTTCTGCTCGTCAGTTTCTCAGCATAATGCCTCTCTGACTGGAGCAGTGGAAATTTTAATAAGAATTATCTTATGCCTTAATCTTCATGTTTTATTTACCAACTGGTTTCTGCTTCCCATTGCATTGGCATCAAATGGTCAGCTGTCAATCACAAAGTAACCAGATCAACAAATCCAGCAGAGCAATCATCCATATCAGTCTTTTAGGGTAACCCCAGGTACTACACATTATGGCGACGCCGGTTTGGGTTTCTGTGTGTGTGATTGGACCGCTGAATGTTAATGAAGGGGATCATATGAATGGTTTCAGCCACTCTTTGATGTCAGCGATAGCCTGTCGTACTTCCAGGTCAGCTACAGAGCTGCTGTTTGATGCCTAGTGTGGGTTACGCTGGGTGTGTTAGGCTGTGAACTCAATGCCTATGAGCCCAGAAGGGTGTCATGTTTACAAAGAGGACCACGCTAGCACAAGAACACATGCTGTGTTTTAGAAACATGCTTACGATTTGATTTACGCAATAAGTGCCTCCAGATGCGGATATAAAACACCCACACAAACAAATACTGACTCCTCTTTAGATTTAGATGGGCAGCCTTGGGACGGAGGCAAATTTGTAGTCCCGGAGGTTATTTTTAGGGATTTTTAACAGCTATTTTAATGACTGTAAAACATTTACTGCCGCAATCAGCTATTCAAGAGCTACTTAGGAGTTTGATCAATACAGATAATTGACAGGCATGCCGAGAAACATCCATCCTAACAGGCCAAACACTTATTTTGGGATTGTTTATCTAAATTTAATGCAGTGAGCAATGAACTGTCAGGTGTTTGTGAAAGCATATGGATCCTGGCTTGTGTCAAAACACTTACGAGTGCTTTTTTTTTTTTTTAGCTAATCCTAAATTTGTGCTCTTATGGCCCTGGTTGTATATATAGATGTTTTAAAATAGTTTAAAGCTGATAGATTGCTTTTAAACACATCAATTTTCCCTTTTCTCCCTCTAGCACGGCTAAATACGGGATCCTTACCTTCCTGCCACGGTTCTTGTACGAACAGATCAGGCGAGCGGCTAATGCCTTCTTCCTCTTCATCGCTCTTATGCAGGTATGACACTTGGGATGCTCAGACATCTGTATGAACTGCATCTTCTTTGTTTTGAGGACCTCAAAGTAAAAAATGTTGCTCATGTTGGTCTCTTTCAAAAGGGATATCCATCTGAGGAACCATACTGCTTATGCTGACCATATGACTTTTCGGTCATTTGCCAACACGGCCATTTGTGTATTATATCCATTTTTGGAAGTGGTCCACTATTTTACTCTCATCCACTATGAGTCACTATCCACTCTCAATAACCGCTGCCACGTGATCAGACTAGATAGGCCAATATTGCATGGAAAAAGAGTGAGCTAAATAGCTAAAAGGTTTCTTCTTTGTGTCATGTTGGTTACTCAATACAGTGCTTTCCAAGGCTCAGTCACCCTCATGTCATTCCAAATCTGTATGACATTTTTTCTTTTTCTGTGGAACACAAATGAAGATATTTTGATAATGTACTCGTAACAATGGGAGATGACTAGGACCATAGGACCATAACTATCATAAGAGCGGTCTATACAGCTTGTACACTATATTCCAGATCTTGTGAAGCCATACAGATTAAGATTCTGTTTTTGCTACCTTATCTTTTTCATTGTAAATGAGGCTTTCCCAAAGCATGTTGTTGTACTACCAGAGTAAAGTATCTCATTTTATGTTTATTTGTGTACATTTTCAAATGCAGCAAATCCCTGATGTCTCCCCAACGGGTCGCTACACAACGCTGGTGCCCCTTATCTTTATTCTGACAGTGGCTGGGATCAAGGAGATCATTGAGGATTATGTGAGTATTCTGCTGAATGGAGCGCTGCATTGACGTTAAACTGTCCAGACCTTGTTTTGACAACACTGGATAAGTGCATTGTCTTTGAAATTCAGTTGAAATTTTGTATGAACAATGCTGATGATATGTCACGTGTTGTGTTCTCACAGAAAAGACATAAAGCAGACAATACGGTGAACAAGAAGAAGACAACAGGTTGAGTGTTACAATCATATCTGTGTAACTGGGTTAAAAATGAACTAAGGCAATTCAGAGCAAAAATGCCACTTAAAGTAACAAAAATGCCCCGGAAAATTTGAGGGCTAGAAGGGCTTTATCACGTGACATTTTCTATTTTTTGAAATACTATATTTGGCCTCTCAAGTTATGGGTTTAGTGCTAATCATTGCAGTCATGGTAGTGACCTATATTTGTCAAATATCTATATTCACTTGCAGCTAATATGAAGTGTTTTTTAATTAAAGCTCTGAAAACACCATTAATATATACGATATTGATCATTATTAATACTTAAAATGTTTTTACATTTAGCTTACCAAATTTAATCATTTAATTTAATAATGTTAAATGTAACAAAATCATTTTAAATTTTTTATATATAATATTGTATATAATGTACATTTATAATATTGTGATGCCAAATCACTTCAGCATTTAACCGATTAAAAAAAAAAGTTGAATTGTGCGAAATAGTATAGAATTTTATTATCGTCTATTTATCTGCTATAATTAATGAACATAATTATTGTCCTTTTGTTATTGGTCAGAATTTTAATGTCAGTGCATCCCTAGACTTTATAAAAAATTTTTTTTAGAATTAGCATCCATAATTGTTCATAATTATTTTAAATATTTGACTTAACACACAATGGGATATCTATTTAGAAAAGTTCCCATTTAGGGGCAAATATAGCCTCTTATAAAGTACATTTCTAGTTGTATTCTATACCTGTATATTCATTTTAATATATGGTTTATATATTCATGAGGAGAATTTTTCTGATGATGTCATTGTTTCCTAGTACTGCGTAACGGAGCATGGCAGACCATCATATGGAAGCAGGTAACCCTGTCTTTGCCTCTTTCTGCATCTTTTTTTTTCTCATTCTACTTCTTTTGTATCTCCCTCCTTTCGGTCAATGATGCTTTCATTTATGTTTTGGTAACACCTGCTTTTTTCAGTTCACCTCTCACTGCTGTTTTTTTTTTTACTTTCTCTTCATTTTTTTTACATCCTTCTGTTTGTTGCTCCTCTTTTCTTTGTTTCCAAGCACTGCGATCTATTTCTTAATCTAATTTTCTCCCTCCTCATGCTGTTGCAATGCTGCACCTGCCCACTAGGTGGCAGTGGGAGACATAGTCAAGGTGACCAATGGCCAGCATCTCCCGGCTGACATGGTCATAGTGTCCTCCAGGTCAGCACCGCACTGTATTTGTGTGTGTATCCGTGGAGTTTGTCGTGCTGTAGTGTGATTTTACAGCTCTGAAAAATAAGTTGTAATCATGATTTGGGGAATATGTTTCAGTTAAATATTTGTGTGTGTTGTGTTTATATTTGTGTGGTGCTGTTTTGAGTTCATAATCTGCGGCTGTTTTTCTCACAGTGAGCCTCAGGCGATGTGCTATACTGAAACATCCAACTTAGATGGCGAGACCAACCTAAAGATCCGACAGGTACATATTATAAAAGTCGTGTGTTTTGTATAATGTGTTCTAAGAGTGTAACATCAGGGCTGCATACTGCGACCAAATGGTCGCATTTTGCCACTTTTTTCCCTGTTGGTCCGACTAAATTTAGTTAGATGTCACACTGGCGCCACCACCACGTTTCTCAATTGATAAGAGCTGCTATTTCTGTTGCATATGAGAAACACCAAACGAAACAAAAGTAGAACGAAACCTCTCTGCTTGTTTGAGCTGCACAGACTGTTTATCAGCTCGGACCAAGAATTGACATCGCAGCGCGATCTCAGAACAGGTTTACTCACGGGGCGATCTCGATTATGTGATACTGTTACTACACGACGATGAAGCACGACTACATGAACGGACAAGTGATAGAAGGCTTTTCACTCCACAAATCACCAGCATTCACCATGGATTTAATGTAGTAGCACTAACTGTAACCGTGGTATTGTGGCAGAAACAGTCGGGTGTTTTTACATTATTCATTTTAGGGTTTTTACAACCTTTTGAGAGTAAAATTCAAGCACTTTTAAAGGACTTTGAAGTGCTTCACACTTTTTCCAGCACTTCGAAGCTCTAAATATTATCCAATTTAAATGTTATTTTTAATGTGGTTACAAAAAAAAATTGTTTTTCATCCTTCAAAGATTGTTCCCATATGTAAAACTAAAAGTTTCAAGATATAGGAAAACAAACACTTTTATTTAAAAAGGTTACCACTTTCTAATATTTTTTTTTTCCACATGTTTTGCTTTTGCGTTTATATTCAGATATTATGAAATTACTATTATAAAATACCAAATCATCAAGAAATTATTTTTTGTCAAAGGTTGACTTTTTTTTGTACTAAAGTATGAGGTAGGAAAACTCACAATCTTTGTGGCACCGGCGTTATTGCTCTCAAATGTTAATCTGGAGCTCTGAACATACTTGTTTTTTTGTTTCTTGTGTTCCAGGGTCTTTCACTCACAGCTAGTTTTCAGTCTCTGGAGGAACTGATAGCTTTGGCTGGTCGTCTTGAATGTGAGGGGCCAAACAGACACTTGTACGACTTCACTGGAACACTGCGCTTAGACAACCTCAAGTACGCCAATTCACTATTTGAAATAGTGTGAATTTAAAATATAACACACATACACACAATTCATTCAGTGACCATGTGCTTGAATTACAGCCCAGTTCCACTCGGGCCGGACCAGGTGCTGTTACGAGGCGCCCAGCTCAGGAACACGCAGTGGGTTGTGGGAATTGTAGTCTACACTGGACATGATTCTAAACTCATGCAGGTAAGTGATCTCAAAAAAGCTGGATTTGTTACTGTTAACTAAAACTATTAAAGTAATTTTCGTTAATTGAAAAAAAACTGAAATAAAATGATAAAATAAG
Organism: Rutilus rutilus; assembly: GCF_951802725.1. Lineage (NCBI taxonomy): Eukaryota > Metazoa > Chordata > Actinopteri > Cypriniformes > Leuciscidae > Rutilus > Rutilus rutilus. The sequence continues at coordinate 13,530,832 of NC_140228.1, forward strand.
TTGAAGTAATAAAATTACTAAAACTGAAATAAATATAAAAGCTAAACAGAAATATTTAAAAAACAAACGAAAATGACAGAAGCACATAAAAATTACTAAAACTTAAAATGAAAACAGAAAAATTCTAAAATATGAATAAATACAGCAATAGTATATAAATAATACTAAAATAACTTTTGGGAACATAACAAATGAGTAATGAAGGAGTTTTCTTTAAAAAAAATTAGTAACAGGAAAAAAAAGAATTATTTGAAAGAAATGATATGTGTGATATGTATGATCAGAGTGTTATGGTATTGCAGTCATTTACAATGACACAGTACTTTTTTTGTAAAGGTTAATCATAATCAGATACATATTTGATACAGTCTAGACTATTTTAGTAACTTGTATAGATTAAAACATGGGGTTATTATATATGTAAAGTCTCTAATGCTCACCAAGGCTGCATTCATTATTATTCAAATTAATTAAAAATAATTTTTACTGACCCCCAAACCTTTGAACGGTAGTGTATAGAGCATTAATATAATGTTTCCATCCTGCAGAATTCCACTAAAGCTCCACTGAAACGCTCTAATGTGGAGCGTGTGACAAACATGCAGATCCTGGTTCTGTTCGGGATTCTCCTGGTCATGGCGCTGGTCAGCTCCATCGGGGCCGCCATATGGAACGAACAGCACACGGATAAGGCTTGCTGGTACCTTTCCCGTGCAGGTAAATGTATTTTTTTCCACTTTTAGATGTGGATTCATAATATTTATTCTACCTTTTCACTTATTGCCACATACTAGCCCTAAATAAATGGTTTTGATAATTTTGCATATGTTAATGTTTATAAAATAAGCTTATGTCATTGTCTATCCAGGTGACATCTCCCTGAACTTCTGGTACAATCTGCTGACCTTCATCATCCTCTATAACAACCTGATACCAATCAGCCTACTGGTTACTCTAGAAGTGGTCAAATTCACACAGGCTCTCTTCATTAACTGGGTAAAATAAGACTAAATATCACCGATGCACCGAAATGAAAATTTTGGGGCGAAACCGAAAATCTTTGATGGTGGGATTGGTGAAATATAAACATTTAAACGATAAAAAAAACTGTAATGACTTGTTTTCATGACAGATTTATTCAAACATACACTAAATAATGAATACATCACTAATAGGTTAAGTAAAAAATATAATGAATGTGTAATACAGTGCATATATTTATCAAAATGCTCCTCTCTAGAGTTATTTTTTGCATCACTCAATGTTAAAATACATTTTTCAAATGGTACCAAAACCATGAGCAGAGAACTGTGATTCAGACTGAAACCTTAGAATTTCAACCGTTATGAATGAATGCTTTGTTCTTCCTGCGTATTTACAGGATGTTGAGATGTATTATGCCGAGACAGACACTCCCGCTATGGCCCGAACATCCAATCTGAATGAAGAACTAGGCCAAGTGAGGAGAAGCTCTTCTTGTTAACTTTTACAAATGTTAATCTACCTTGACTCCAGTACGCCTCATTCACTGTCCTTTTCTTTTTCAGGTAAAATATCTATTTTCAGATAAGACTGGCACTCTCACCTGCAACATCATGCACTTTAAGAAGTGCACCATAGCTGGAATTACATACGGGTAATTGTGGTGTTCTTTTGCTTTCGTACATCAATACACTCACATTATCCTTGTGCTTTGCATCGTTCTAGCTCTATTAGAGTGCATTGATCTGTTACTTTTTGTTTATATTTGTGTGAGTGGCCACTGATCTATAACGCTGTCTCCAGGCACTTCCCAGACCTGGAATGCGATCGATCCATGGAGGACTTCAGGTCAGATGCCGCTGATTCTATCTGTCCTGTACCCTGGCAAATATTACGCAGAGGATAATGTGCATTATGAAATTATGTTGTCCATTACATCTTACTTCTGTCTGTCTTTTTGCAGTCATCTTCCCTCTACAAGTCATAATTCTACTGAGTTTGATGATCCTGCACTTATCCAGAACATTGAGAAGAACCATGTAAGAGCTTTTTAGGTGTCCTCTGTTATACCTGGGATATTAAAACACAGGTTCTTGTGCAACATGTATGTTAATAGTTAAAATCTGTCCTTTTCTATAGCCCACATGCCCCCAGATCTGTGAGTTTTTGACCATGATGGCTGTTTGTCACACTGTTGTACCCGAGCGAGAAGAAGACCAACTAATCTACCAGGCTTCCTCACCAGGTACCGCAATATTCTTACTGGTTTCTAATTGGTATTTGAAGTTTCTCCTTCAGTTTGATTTAGTAGTTAACCACTTAATTATCACGCTTAAAATCGGTTTCATATAATTGAAAAAATTTATTGACACAGAACATTGTCACAATTTCACTAATCATTCAACATGAGTTGAAGATCCTGAAGAAACTGTATCATGGTTTCCATAAATATCTTAAGCAGCACAACTGTTTTCAACATTGATAATAATTAGAATGTTTCTTTAGCAGCAAATCAGCCTATTAGAATGATTTCTGAAGGATCATGTGACACTGAAGACTGGTGGAGTAATGATGCTGGAAAATCACCGTTGCCATCACAGAAATAAATTACATTTTAAAATATAATAGAAATCAGTTATTTTGAATTGGTATTTTACAATATTACTGTTTTTACTGTGCTTTTGTCATTAAATAAATGCAGCCTTGGTGACTTTTGACTGATGTTTCCGTAATCTTGTGTTTTCAGATGAAGGAGCGCTGGTTAAAGGTGCCAAGAGTCTGGGCTTTGTTTTTACTGCACGAACACCACATTCAGTCATCATAGAAGCGGTTAGTGTGTGTTTTCTTGCCATTAATAATAAGAACTCAAAACGTACTGTTTGTATGTTTTTGTATTAAATTTGTGCTTTTTTATTGTGTTTGTTTCTCAGAGAGAAAAAGAACAGACATATGAGCTTCTTAATGTACTAGAATTTTCCAGGTAGGAAACAGCTGTGAACTCTCACACCATCACACATGCAACATCACAAACACACATTGCTGTGTTTCAATGCATGTGTCTTTTTTTTTCTTCTTTTTTTTAGCAATCGCAAACGGATGTCAGTGATTGTCAGAACACCTACAGGCAAACTTCGACTTTATTGCAAGGGAGCGGTGAGTGTTTCATAAACCACATAATTAGCGTGGAGACAGAATGTCCAGTAATGTTCAAAAGTTTGGGGTTGGTAAGATAAAAAAAAAAAAAAGTTGTCTCTTAAGCTCATAAAATACAGTAAAACAGTAATATATAAAACATTTTTGACATTATTAATGTCTTTACTGTCATTTTTTTTTAATGCATCTTTACAGAATAAAAGTATTGATTTCTTTAAAAACAATATTACTGACCCCAAACTTTTGAATGGTAGTGTTTACACTACATATACATTCATATTTTGTTAGTTTCACATAATTAATCATTCCTTATGATGTTAAAGCTTACACAAGCCATAGCAATGTAATGATGCTATGCATGTATTACAGGACAATGTGATTTTTGAGCGTCTGAATGAGACGTCACAATATAAGGACCTAACTTTGGCCCATCTGGAGCAGTTTGCCACAGAAGGTGAAGAGTTTCTCAAGCCTGTCATTGTTTGTCACAGTTTATCTTCTCTTTGGATTAACTTTGGTTTGTGTTTGCATGCGCAGGGCTACGGACACTTTGTTTTGCGTATGTGGACCTTGAGGAGGGGGCGTATCAGGAATGGCTGAAGGAGTACAATCGTATCAGCACTGTGCTAAAGGACAGGGCACAGAAACTGGAGGAATGCTACGAACTCATAGAGAAGGTGCATAATATATGCCATGCTTATCACTAGAGAACAGCTATTATATTTGATCAAAGGATTGTTTGAGAGATAGTGTGCGTTTACTCTCACCAATCCAGCCTTTTTACTACAGGACTGATTCACATAGATGAACCACATTTTGTTACACACGGTGTAGATCTGAAATCGGACCTCTTAGACAGAACTGAGCAAAACTATGAAATGATATCTTTTATATTTGTTAGGAATAATTGGCAAGAAAATTCATGGACTGTCTGTCGCATATGGCAAGAGATGGCCATAGAATCACCAAGAGTCAGATATGAAATGGTGATAGATAGATAGATAGATAGATAGATAGATAGATAGATAGATAGATAGATAGATAGATAGATAGATAGATAGATAGATAGATAGATAGAGTCTGATGCTGAGATTGTAAATGGGTGTGCTTCAACTGCAGTGCTTTTATTGGTCAACAGGTGGCACCGTAACATTACATTTTCACAGCTATGAACTCATATTGTGCAGAAGGTGGTACTCTGCTGTTCTCTCATTAACTGCTACAAGCTATTAACTCACTGACTCCCCATCAGGCCGGATTACACAGTATTGCAAAACTTGGAACTTACTGATCAGAGATCTAAGCCCCAGGACACAGACGCTGTTATATAGAGCAGTGAAAATCCAGTTTGTTGGGTTTTGTGTGCTTTTCAGGGCTCTGGCCCAGATTAGTAGTCTGAGGACGGGTTGGTATACCACAGTGAGGATAATTACCTGCACCGGTCTGCCAAAAGCCCCATAAAACCAGAGTCAACAACAACACTGCTGTGTTACGTCTGCACACACACATAAATACACTAAACACTCCACAAATATTCCCTTACATACACATACATGGAGGGAAAGAGAAAATAGAAAGAATTGGATAAGAAATGGTAAAAGTTGAAGAGGAGTAAATGAGAGCAGATGGAGTGAGAAGGTGTGAAAGATGTTGAGGTGTTGTGTTACCTGGCTTTATTTAGTAGAAAGGTTTTCTTTTCATAGAGTTCACTTTTCTAAGAAATCAGACTCAGGATTTTTGCCTGTGGAGAATAAATTAGAATTTAAAAATCCCATAGAACTCGGTCAATATCTAGAAACCAGGATATAATGAAGACTTTAGGGTCAGCAAGTAACACCCTAGTACATCACCCATAACACCCTTGCATCATAATCCAGTTCATTTTCTGAAGTTAGTGAACAGGATTCAGAATTTGAAATTTAACAAAGAATTAATGAAAATAGTTTTTATTTTCTGCTGTAATTTTAGTTTGAATTTAAATACATATAATTTTACACTATAAATCATCCATAAACATTTGATCAAACACACAATGTGGGATATTTTCCAGAAACAAGACTATATTAATAATTAGACCAATAAATGTAATCTAATCAAATGAATACTGTCCAGTTAAATTCAGAGTCCAATTTTCTTCTTCCATCTTCCTCTTTCAATTGTTTTCATTCATCTCTTTGTAATTCAGAACTTGCTGTTGTTGGGTGCCACTGCGATAGAAGACCGGCTGCAAGCGGGAGTCCCGGAAACCATAGCAACACTCATGAAGGCCGACATCAAGATCTGGGTTCTGACTGGAGACAAGCAGGAGACGGCCATCAATATCGGTGTGTATATAAAAATCAAATGTAAATTAATGTCCCAGTTACACTTAATGTTGTCACATTTTCCTGGTGAAATAAACATAAAAACAGTAACAATTTAAACTATATATTTTATTTGTGATCTGGTGTTCAGCTGTTCTTTTTAATAGTCAACTTATTTTCGGATCATCAGTCATCAAGCTCAGTAAACACTGGTCACAGACATGTTATTATAACATGGTTTTGCAGTTGTGGGTGTTTGACAATCATGGCAGCTCCCAGGTTAATTTTAAACATTTAGTCCTATGCAAAAAAAACTTGTCAGCTGGGCAAGAAGACCAGTTAAACCACTGAAACCAGACAAGCAAACCACCTTAGACTGGTTTAAGCTCAGCATAAAAAAAGACACCTTTTTTTAAACTAAAACTGGAAAATAAGCTTTTCTTTTTAATATATTACATGTTTTATTTCTGGTTTGTTAGGAAACTTTTTGTATAATTGACATATTATATATATATATATAAATACACACATATGACAGAATACAATATCAAACAGACACCGATTGAAAACCCACAAACAGACTCCCAGATTAATGGAGATGTGGAAGGAAGGTCAGACAGGCAGTCAGGCGGGCGCTGCAGACAGACAGCTCAAAATAAATTGGGTGAGACTGGAGATAAAGCACTGGACAGCAGACAGGCATTAGTGGGTAATGACAGATATACAAAGAGGTTAAGTTGTTGTTGGGGTGTGTATGTGTGGCTTTGTGTAACGCCTCTACTGTAACCCTCCTCTGTGCCTCAGGTTACTCCTGTAAGCTGGTGTCACATGGCATGTCCCTCATCATCGTCAATGAAGATTCCCTGGATGTAAGTACATATCGTGTATGTGTGTGTGTGTTGTCTCTGGAGGACGTTGGGTGTGGACGGGTGAAGAAAGTGTGTGTCTTTTTGTTCTTGTTCTCAATGATGACACCAGACACTTTAATTACCTTCACCTGTACATGATGAAAGCCATGATGGATCATATGTGCTGTGAAAAATGACATACTTTTGAGTGTGTAACAGAAGAGTAGGCAAGCTTTGGGACATAGTTATGTGCATGCTGTCACAGTTTAAACTGCCCTGTCAATCATCTTGTCACGGTTAAAATATAATTTATTTTCCTGCCGTTTCGGAGAGAAATGTAGTAGTTCTCATGCGGAGAGCTCTCCTTGTGTGTTTGCAATTTGCATAATGATGCATTTAAAAGTTAATGACCAAAGGTATTATTACAAAAGTTCGCAATGCTGTTGCAAATTAAATATAACGTGGATAACATTGAATAAAAGTCTTTTCGTCAGGTTAGATACTGATAATGAATCACTCAAACACCTTTATCTAAACCTCTGTACTTAACCGTCGGACTCGCACATCCGTCATGTTTGTAGCTTTTTAACACTTTTTATTCTTGTTTGTAGTTCTAATCGAATCCTCGTCCAACGCGCAATAGGTTGTGGGGAACATTAGCCGTTAGAGTGTGCAGGGATCTCCACTTCGGAAAAAGTAGACCATCCGGATATCTTTGGAATACTCATTTCAACATACTACGATTTGGGACACACTAATTCTAATTTCGAATACTATTTGGGACGGATAGTATGTGAATTGGGACGCAGCTCACTCATTAAGCACTTGAGAAAAAGCTGAATAGCACACACAGGTGTATCTTTAATTAGAAGAACATTTCTGTCCCCTAGGTTGATTTTAAAGGAAGAATGCTTTAAGGAATGCTTATGAATCTAGTTTTAAAAGGTGAATTATAATAGCTATCAATTTTAGCTATCAATCTCTTTTATAATGTTTTCCTTATTTTTCCTCTACTCGGTTGTAGGACAACTAGTCCGCTCCTCTATTTTTTTTCTCACACACAAGGTTAATTACTTCCAGGCAAAGATAGTCATACTAGGGAGCTTGTAAAGTCTCAGATCTCTCAGTCGGCCAGACAGCAGAGCATCACTCACTCACACACATACACACACAGACTGAGCAGAGATCTGGAAGCAAAAGCTCCCAGGAAGAAACAGGATGACTGTTATGCGTTTTAATTCCCCCCCCCTTGTTTAGAAACACTGATAACGGTTTGTAAAAATACAGTTGGCAGATTTTTGGCTCTTTTTTGATTCCAGTAATTTTGTTTGTAAAATGAAAACAGTATGTTCAGTTGTTGTTGGATTGAGGCTTTAAGAGGCCATGCTATAATTGTAAATATAATTATGGCTGAAGGGTATTGTTACCCCAGCATCAAATTGCTTATTTTAAACTCTCATATCCATTTGCAGATGAGAAGCATGAGTTTGCACAAGTGCCGAATGTTGCATGTAATAAAAATGGTTGCTGTGATGGCAAAGCTGAATTTTCAGCATCATTACTCTAGTCTTCAGTGTCACGTGATCCTTTAGAAATCGTTCTAATATGTTGATTTGCTGCTTGAAAACATTTCTTATTGTCAATTTGTCATCAATGTTTTTGTGGAAATAGTGATGCACTGTTTTCAGGATTCGTTGATGAAAAGAAATGTCAAAAGAACCTTTATTTAAAATTGAAATGATTTGGAACATTATAAATGTTGAATAAAAGCTGGATAAATGTATCAATTATTCTTTCAAATAAAATCTTCCTGACTTAAAACATTTGAAACTGTAGTGTAAATAGAACAATTTAAATAGATATAAATATTTTTTAGCAAATATAAAAATGCATTTCTAAGAATACAAATGTATTATTCTTTTGTGGTGGGGCCAGTAAAAATATTAGAAGGAAAAAAAAATATTGATCCTGATCAAACGGATAAATATAGAATGGCGCATTTTATTTACTCCACATGTTTTAGCGCAGCTGCTAGGATGAATTGACCAATCAGCATCCAGAACTTTATATATTTTATAAGGGCATATTAACCATTCCCATTTTATCAGTATTACTTGCCAGGTCTTTTCATTTGACTTGTTTGTTGATGTCAAAAACATGTGATGAAAATTCAGGCTCAATGTGAATAGTCCCATTAGGCTCAATCTGAAGCCTATGGCCCAGCAACAAGATGTTGTGGTTGTAATGGGTGGTGATTAATAAATGATAGTGTTGTTTTTGTTCTGCCCCTAATGGGCTGCCATTTGCAGTAGTCAATATTGTACTTTTGAAAATTGTCCAACTACATTATAGGATTTATTGAATGAGTGTTTAATGGCTTTTTTTTTTGGACATTTTATGCCACTAGTAAAAGATTGACATTTTAAGGAGATGGGCGGTTATCGTCTTGGTTAAAACCTCCTAAAGAATTCTTTCTTATCTTATCGAGCTCTTAAAATAACCCACAATACTTCAGACACTGCTGGGGTGAGCCTAATGTCACAGCTGTAGTGTGTTGGTGTGTGTGTGTGTGTGTGTCAGCTGCCGTTTCATGTAACGCACAGTTGGGCCAACACATCACGGTCCTTCATGTCTTCCTCCTTTCTTTCTGTCTGTCATCTATATAATGCACAAATAAGTTCGTCATTGTTGATGGTGTGATTGGTCAATTTTCTTGGTCTCTCCTGTCACACATCTCCTCCTCCGTCTGTCAGTGGCTCCCAGATTTACAGGAACAGGGTGTGCATTAGAGTGTGTTCGAGCATAAGTGTGTGTGTCGAGTGAGGAGTAACGCGATCTCCTTTTGGCGCTCAATCTCGTCAAAACAAATTCTGCCAGCAAAGCCTCCTGGGTAAACATGATGGCTTTTGACTCAGACTCTGTGACAAGTTCCATCTGTCACTCTGCTGTGACACACACACACACACACACACGGTCCCATTCAGACAGCTGGTGTCCTTGTAACACACATGGAGTTATTCTTATCCAAACATTTTCTTTGCCTCCTTCCTTTGTCGTGCATATTCTTTCCGTGGCCCACACATATTCACTCTTACTTTCCCAGACACACACACACACACACACACTGTCTGTCTGATCTTTCTGATAGGCTGCATTCCACGTTTGCTGTCACACAGCCTGCATTACATGACTTACACAAACATGCTCACTGTAGTCGTCATTAATCATACACACACACACACACAGGTTGTGCTCCTCTTTCCTCATCCCTATGTGTAATATGAATATTAAACACAGAACTAAGAGGTCAGCACATGCGCAAGACGGCTGACATGTAATCGAAATCTCTGTCACGCACATTGTTTAGGGGCCAGAACATTACAGGCATCCACTTTGTTTATGTTTTATAGGTATGGGAGTGTTTCTGGCATTTAAAGGGATAGTTCACCCTAAAATGAAGATTCTTACCGTTTAAGAAATTACCATTTATTATACCAATTACCTGTTATGAGGTTATTTTGTCTGTCAAACACAAAAGTAGACATTTTTGAAGGTTCATGCAGCTATTGCTATACAATGACAGATCATAGCGCCTACAAAAACAACTTAAAAGTACCATTAAAAAATTGGCTCATACGACTCTTTTTATGTCGAAACCTTGTGAGGGGATTTTTTTTTTTTGTCCTTTTTAGAGCTTCACTTTAAAAAAGTTTCTCTCTTGCCATACAAGTTCAGTGTTCATTTAAGCTCATTGAAATTGTTGTATTGTCAATGTAATCTATACGTCATTTATTGAAAGGATAGAACATTACTTGCAATTTCTGAGGGTATTTTAAATAAAAAAATGCCTTTACAATAACAGCAATCTTCAGTCATGATTAATTCAGATTATTACAAAGCCTCTTGTATGTTCAAAAAGTTCCTATGTAATAAAAGTATTATGAGCACAGGCTTTCATTTTATATATGTGAACCTGGACCACAAAACCAGTCACAAGTCGCACGGGCATATTTGTGGCAATAGCCAACAATACATTGTATGGGTCAAAATTATCGATTTTTCTTATGCCAAATAATCATTAGGATATTAAGTCAAGATCATGGTCCATACATTTTTTGTAATGTAAATATATAAAACATTTTATTTTTGTGAGTGAATACAGCACAATCGCGAACTTTAAAGGCGATTTTCTCAATGTTTCGATTTTTTGGCACTCTCAGATTCCAGATGTTCAAATAGTTGTATCCCAGCCAAATATTGTCCTATCCTAACAAACCATGCATCAATGGAAAGTCTATTTATTCAGCTTTCAAATGATGCTTGATTCTCAAATTCAAATTTGTGACCCATGTGACTGGTTTTGTGGTCCTGGGTCACAATTATACCGTTCAAAAGTTTGTGGTCGGTTGGGATTTTTTTAATATAAGCCGTGTGTGTGTGTGTGTGAGAGAGAGGCCTCGCTGCCTTGTGCTGTTTATGACACAACTGCCATGCTACACTGCCATTGAACAGATAAGGTGACCTGTCATATGTCACAGCAGTTGCCCTTAATGTCTCACTAACTGTGTGTTTGTGTGTGTGTGTTGTGTGTGTGTGTGTCTGTGTGTCTGTGTGTGAGATTTCTCTATGAATGGAGAATGTGATCTGTGATATGTAACACCAAAGGGGCCTTTCTCTCTATTCTAAATATAAATGTGATAAGATCCCTTTCGCAGGAACCTGAGAACACAACAAAGCCCCAGTATGTGTGTGAGTGTGCGCGCTTGTACAGTAGTGTGTTCTATAAATGTATGTGTGTTTGTGAGAACATGTACTCTATTCAGTTCCCAGCACAAAGATATACAGAAAATAACATTTACCTTGGATCATGAAATACATTCACTTTTGATATCTGTCAGGGAATGACATAGAAAAATGTACAGCACATCCAAAATAGGGGAAGTCTGGAGTCTAAATGAGTCCTTAATGGGTAAAACTCTAGTTTTCTCTAGAGTGTCGCAAGAGTTCCTAGCAAAAGGTCTTGATAGAAATTATAGAATAACAATGAAACTGCATCACCAGCAGCTGTCCAATAGTGTCTGTCCACTCATTCCATCCTGTCAAACACATTTCACCACCTGAACTTATTCAGCACATGGCTGAGTCCCACACAATTTGGGAGACACTAGTACTAGTCTTTCATATTGTTTATTTATTTACCATTTATTTTAAGTAATGTTCTAATCTTTCATTAAATATGCTGAATAATAATTAGACCTTTTTTTTTGTATGTAAAACTAGAGTTAAGTTTTATATTTTTGTTTTACTTTTACACATTAAAAAAAGTATGGGTTTTTTTTATTTAGAAAAGTGACACTGACATTTGTGATTTGCCATTTCCCTCTTTTAAGAGCGTAAAACATCTACTATAATACAATTGAATAATTATGTTGCTTGCAAAATATTTTAGTGGTAACACTTTATAATATGGTTCATTTCATTAACATTCGTTAACGCATAAGGCATCACAAACTAACAATGAACGTTACACATATACTAATGTGTTTTTTATTGTAGTATATTTTATGTTTTAAATATTAACATTAATGTATTATGAATGAATATTGAACAGTAGTATTATAAATTAACATTAACAACCTTATTGTAAATTTTTACCATTTTATTTAATTATTCATAAAGGACTAGTCTTGCATCATTTATTTATTTATTTATTTATTTATTTATTTATTTACTCCAAGGCCCCGCACTGTCCACAACAATATTCAAAAGTTCCATTACTTTAAGCAGGGTTCCCACGGGTCCTTGAAATCCTTGAAAGTTTGTGAATCTGAAAAAAAGATTTCAAGGCCCTGGAAAGTTTTTGAAAATAAACATGCATAGATACTGGTCCTTGAAAGTGCTTGAATTTATTTTGTGCAAGAAGTTTTCTTTAAATGACATATTATTCCCTCCGGTCCGCTAATGTTATTTCGTCAACACTTCGTGGCCTATGCACACTAGCTTGCTTGATTTACGTTAGTTACGCGCATTTACTCGTTGCGTTGCGTGAGTTACTTTGTGTTGTACGTTGCCATGTTCACACGCGCAAAACTGTAACAATGTATCTTACAAGTGTAACATAATGTAACCTTGCTCTCACTTGAAATGTGTCCCCAAATTAAGTCCTTGAATTTGAGGCTATTGGACCTGGAAAGTCCTTGAAAGGTCCTTGAATTTGAATTTAACCAAGGTGTGGGAACCCTGTTTAAGTCATTTGTGAAGGAAAGATTTTTACAAATATTTTTGTCTACATTGTGAATAAAATATATTGGGAGGATATTCCTTTTGTATTCATATGTGTACACTTTATAAAATGCCTAAAGAGTTTAGTGTTTTTTATCATTTTTTGTCAAAGACTACATCCTGATCAGATTCAGAACAATGATCAAAGCACAGTTGGAGTAGATCGAGTCCATCAACACCCCTAAATATAGTCGACATTTTATTCAGTAACATTTGGCAGTTTTGATTTATATGCTGTTTAACGTTGGTGATGGCATTACTTTACATATGCATCTGCTTACTTATGTTTCTGCATCTTCGTTCACATGTGTTTTAATCAGGAGATTCAGTAATCTTTCAGAAGATGCCATAGCGCCACCTACTGTATTACAGTGAAAACATGGAAAGCCGGAAAATTCCGTCAATTGCGGAGAAAGAGTTAAAGGGCTAGTTAAGGTAGTAAAGACATCATTAAAGTAATCCATGTGACTCCAGTGGTTTAATTCACGACGCGAGTGCATTGTTTGCGCACAAAAAAAAAAAAAGTACCACTCGATTAACAAAATTATAATAATTATAAAAAGAGCACCACGATGCGTGCATGTTTTGTTGTCGCAAGAGCAGACTTTATTGTGTGAACGTGCATTGGAGATTCATATTTTGTAAATAAAGTGGTACAGTAAATTGTTTTTTCATCTTGAGGACCCCTTGGAAGTTTGCTCAGGCAGGAATTTTGAAAGTTTGCTCAGGAACCCCTTTCCTAAAGTATTGGCAAGGTTATGGAGAGTGAAACTGTATGGCTTGAGTTTGCATGAATGGAGGATTAATTCTGTGTTCAGTGTGTGGTTTCTGGTTTGCCCAGGGATTAAGATTTAGTGACTGTTGGCGGTTCCCATGGACACAGCGCTAGCAGCCGTGATAGCTAGAGGTTTGACTGGCACGTTCTTCAGGCTTATTAGCACCTCTGTGTTGGAGTATTAGGATGTTTACTGCAACGCAAAGCTAATTGCTCACACGCACACAAACCCACGCACCCACTCATACACAAAGATTTAGAAGGTCATTAATGTGGTCATTTAATTGTTAAATAAATAAGATGTGCAAACAGTCCTGTTAGTCCCTAAAATCACACCCTGGTGAGAGACACATTGACACGTCCTGTCTGAAGTTAATACTAAATCTAAGCAGCCGTGAGTGTCTAATGGAGAGAGTGGAAAAGAGAGAGCTGTCTTTAATAATAAACTGAGTTAGCTGGGAAATTTTGTCGGTAATGAATTACCAGTAGCAGTTTTCTTAGGCCACTGTTTACACACTGAGACACTTTCAGCACTCAGTTGATCCATAATCAGTCTTAATTCTTTCATTACGTTTCTGTTTTTTTCCCCTCATGTTTTCCTGGGAAAGGTGAAAGCAAACAGGAATTCCTGAATGAAAAGATAAACACACACAGGCAAAACATGTTCGGGTTGAGCTGAAGAGAGGAGATGAGCTCTAGTTACTCAGGAATCTTGATGGATGATCTCAGCTCCGCTATAAACGGTGTTCCGAAACCTATCGAGCTGCTTCTCTTTCTACTGCCTACATAGACAGCTGCCTTCTGAGGGAACAGAAGTTCCTAACTATCTATCTTGGAATGCTCTACATAGACACAAACATAAATTGCGTACCACACATCCACATATGAGACTCAACTTGCAATTAGTTTAAATAGAGATTGATGTTAGCATGTTGCTAAGCTAACGATTCAATAATCATCATAAGCATACAAATACAGACAAATATTAAATAAAATATGATTTTAGTGATGCTTTTTCCACTGAGCTCACTTTTGTGAAAAAGATGTTCACTTTGGCATACTTTTAAAAATAGTACATATTATGGAAATGATGTACTTGCATAGATATACTTATCTTTATACAAGTACAAAGATAAGTATATCTTTTAAAATGCCAAATAAATGGCATTTTAACACTTAAACACTTAGTTTTTTAACACTTAAATGCATGTTTATTTACAATTAAAATAAAATATTTTATAGTTTAAATTTAGATTAAATGCAATTATTTATTTATTTTCCCACTTAAATAGGACTTTAGGACTTGCATCTTAATATGCAATTTCATAATTTGTCTTTGAAATATGGTTTAAGTTTATTGTCAAATGTACTGTCAAGCATTCATGGTAATTAAATCAACTTTAATGTAATTTCTATTGAAACGTGTATACCATGTATTTAAATTGAATTGTAATTTAACTTTTGAATTGATTTAAAATATATATTAACATTAAAATGTAATATCGAATAACACACTACAGTTTAAAATTATAATCAAGTGCTTTGCATGTGCTTTAGTTTTTAGTCAACACTTAAAAATAAGTGTACTTTAAACTTTTTTTTTTTTTTTTACTTTTAATTTTACATTTTCAAAGGGCATTTTTTAAAACTGTATTGAAGTGTTAAGAAACAGTCATGAAAATGTACTTAAGTTTCCTTTTACTTCATTAATATTGTATTATCTGAAAGTACAGTTTTTAAATATATACTTGGAGGTACACTACAATTAAGCGCACTTCTTTTTCACGAGGACAGCACAGTGCATTCTGGGATTGCCTTTATTGCTACAGTGGGTCTTAGAAGAGAACATAATTAGGTTTCCTGCCTTTTAGAACAGTCTTTGCATCTAAAGCACAGATATAATGCCTACTTATGTAGGCAGCTCACTAAGTTTTGAAGCAAGTCAATCGTTTCGGCAAGATATTGATTAGAGCTGGCAGTATGGAGTGAATTCATTCTCTGTGTTGCACAAAGGCTGTCGTAGCGCTGACAGAGACTTCAGCAGCTGCGTTCATGTGTGTTTGTGTGTGTATGCGTGTGTGGCCGCCAGCGCCGTGCCTTGTTGCGTGCTGCGTCGTCCACATGGTTCTCGTTACAGAATGAAGGATGTTTGTTTTCTCTATTAGTGATTCTGTCCCCATTATCAAGATCTCAATCAAAAACCGCCTGCAACCACAATTCAATAAACGCTCTCAATTTTTATCTCTCCATGTCTTTTCATCTCACACATTGCCTACTTATCTAAATGCGGACATACCATAGACATCTGTTGTTTTTATAAAATGCGAACTAGCTAACATCAGATTTCTTGACAAAGTTTCCTTTTCTTTCTTCCCTTCCTCCATCCTTTATCATATTTCTAACTCTCTCTCCCCATATAAAGTTGTTGGTGGCCAACAGTTCATGCTTTCGAGTTCTTTAAGGGCTTAGAGTGTCTCGGGTGACAGGATGATGTGTAACAGGTGTGTGTGTGTGTGTGTGAGAGAGATTGTGGCGCTAACAGCCCCAATGACACCACTTAAAACATCCCCTTCAACTTCCTTTGGCATTGCACTCTTGCTCTGATATGTGTGTGTGATCCATGTGTGTGCGTGAGAAGAGCGTGAAGTGTAGTGTTAGAGAAATAAATGTGTGCTGGCATGTTTCTCAGGAAGGGATTGAAGTACTTTTATATAGCTATGGACATGGTTTAGAAATTAAACTGTAAAAATGACAAATATGAACAATGTAGTGTAATATATTTATGGGTTTTTTAGTATGTGTGGTTATACATTTTCTCCCTTTCTTGCCCCCCAGGCTACCAGGGCCACACTAACAGCTCATTGCTCCTCGCTGGGCGACTCTCTGAGGAAGGAGAACGAGTTGGCGCTCATCATAGACGGACAGACGCTAAAATACGCCCTCTCTTTCGAAGTGCGACAGTCCTTCCTGGACCTTGCGCTGTCTTGCAAGGCTGTCATATGTTGCAGGTATATAGACAAAGACACACATAAACATCCCCACAAATATATCAACATCACTGCCTTAATAAACAAGCTAGTGATAAACCCAGAAGTCATTGCTCAGATGTTGCACGTGAAGCTT
Organism: Rutilus rutilus; assembly: GCF_951802725.1. NCBI lineage: Eukaryota > Metazoa > Chordata > Actinopteri > Cypriniformes > Leuciscidae > Rutilus > Rutilus rutilus. The sequence goes on from NC_140228.1 coordinate 13,547,298, forward strand.
TGACGAATTAATGCAGGTTTTTAAGAGAAAGAAAAATAGGAACAAATTATTGACATCTGAATCAGCAGAGGCAATACAATTGTATGTTGATAAATAATAATTAAATGTGATTATTTAATAATCTTTATATTATTTACAATATTTAGTATATTATATATTATATATATATATATATATATATATATATATATATATATAATATAGTAATGTGTGTTTTTTTAACTTATTTTTACAGTATTATACACAGTGTACTGCTTGTACAATATTTGTATATATAGATCAAATAATATCAAATAATTTGATGCAAAATATTTGAGTTAAAATTAAAATCGACTTGGAATGCAGACTTTATTATCTTGGCTAATCTGAGCAGTTTGAGACATGCATCTTTTTTGAAACTCTAGAGGAGACACATGTAAGATTATTAGGTTTGTTTTTTTATTAGGAAAAAATAAGAACGTCATAAGCATGAGTCTCAGTTTGCTCTCCATATAATCTCATTGTTTTCTAGGAGAGACATTTAAGATTTTAAAGAGATCTTCTCTGGGGTTTGTATTTGTTATGGGTGTTCATTCAGGCATTAGCACTGAACAGCCGTGCTTGTGTGTGTGTACTGCGTGTGGCAGTGCATGTGTGTGCGTCTTTAAGCAAAAGGTTGTGTCTTGCCCTGGGTGACTAAATAACTGGTGAAAATAAGCGCTTGGCTCCCAGAACAGAGAGGCTGTGCAGAGGTAATGTAATATACTGAGCTCTGTGCAAATGTCAAACTAATGACTCACTTACTGTCATTATACACTCACACATACTCTCACACACAGGTAGACAATGCAGTCATTCACATCACATTGTTGATTACTGTAAATGTTTATCTGAACATAATCTGAATATAAATAAGTGTGCTGTAAGCTTCAGACAGCTCTGATTCGATAATAAAGTGTGTTTCCATCTGTGAGAGGGAGTAATTGACTTGCTGTTGCATGAAGCCCATATCCGGACTGTGGTCTCCAAGGCCCTACAAACCGACTGAACCAGCCCTTCCAGCACCCCCCACACTGTCCCGAACTGCACATATTCACAGACAACCAGCAGAGAGGAGCACAAATGTGTGTGTGTTGGAGAGAAAGTTTGCATCTGTGTGTGTGTGTTACACGCACGGTTTCCTGAGTTCACACTCTGTTTGTTTAAAGAGCTGCTTTAACCTTCTTATTTTCTGCTCAATTCCACCATGGAGAACATTAGCCCGCCTTTCATCTGCCTCCGGCCTCCGATCTCCCCCCATCTCACTGTGAGCTATAGAGTTATAGTGGAAAAAAGGGTGGAATTGATCAACGCAATGACAAGAGAAAGTGCTTTGGGGAGGATTTGTCTTTTCGATTTTCGATTTTTATGAGTATACCATGCTCATGATATTAGGGAGATCATACGTGTCTGTACTAGCTCATACTTTTCTGGCCAACTTTGAAACGTATTATTGCAGCACTTCTAATATTACGGTCTCCTTTTGGTTTAGTATTTGTGCTGTAGCATTTCTCAATTTTTGTGTAACAGCTGCTAAATGAATAATGTAAATGTGTGTCAATGATCATTAATTTTCCTTTTAAAATACAAATCTCATCCAACACCTTCCATTGGGAGAAAGAGAATATAGTTTAATAATAGCTTCCTGATTACATGTCTCCAAGCTTCACTAAAAGTTGCTTGAAATGTTTTTTTTTTTATGTTTTGATACTGTGTTCCATAGCACATTTACTTCAAAATACGTTGGTAAATGTCCCAAAAAACAAAACAAGTTATTTTGGAAAAAATACATGGTGGTACTATAATTTTGGCATAAATATTTCATCAGAATATACAGCTAATGTTGAATGGCTGTCAATAAGGAAAGATGCTTTTTATGGTTCCAGAGTGTATAGTTATGACAATAACTAGCAAATTAGGAACAATCAACCTAGGATCCCAAAGGAAGCCTTTTGTAGTGCCGGATCAAGCGAAATTGTATATTTGTATAAAAATATATTTTAACGTGTTTAAGATACAGACTGAGGTAGAAGGCTTAATTGGTTAGTGGTACAGTATGCTAATGCTGCCTTCACAGAATTATCATAAATACGAGTTTCCTAGTTAAAAACTGGACATGAACGCCCTTTGAAGTCGGATTTACCACTGGGGATCATTTTGATATCCAAGTTCCCGAGTTGTGAATAAACTTTAAACATGGCGGAGGGGAAAAGGATTGCTTCTGTGACTGGTATTCTTTATACATTTTTTTCCCACAACAGCTGCATCTCCTTGTCATTAAAGTAGTGGATATTTATATGAATAATCATTTGAAGTGTATTGTATGTTTTTATGCGTAGCAAAATAGCCTATATTTGACCTAAATTCCAGAACTGTCAGCAAGCTATCTAGATAACGCGGTAATTGTTTAAATGGTTGTCAATGTATAGGACGCTAAATATAATTATGGTTTTAATAAGATTTTCCCAGTAGATAAGCAAGAAAAAACATGGTGTTGTTTATATGGTTATCAATGAATGGGAAGCTAAATATAATTATAGTTTTAATAAGATTTTCCCAGTAGATAAGCAAGAATGGTGTCTGGTGTCCCCCATGATTCCTGTTCTTTCCAACAACAAAGCGCTTGAGCGCTTTGTTCCATTAAAAGTGAATTATGTTCCAGTAAAAGTTCTTTTAGACAATTGAATCACTTTGGGGTCTAAATTGTTCATGACACCGAATCCCTTGGTCACTTTACACTTCTCTTTTGCTGTGTGATGACATCATCAATTTTATGACATTGCTCATTGATGCACATTCTAAAAGGTTTTTAAGAACAAATGTGAATTTGTTTAGTGCTTGTTTGCTGATATGTAACTTGAACGACTAACTTTTGTCATATTTTTCTTTCAGGGTGTCTCCACTGCAGAAGTCAGAGATTGTGGACATGGTGAAGAAGCATGTGAAGGCCATCACACTGGCTATCGGAGACGGAGCCAACGACGTAGGCATGATACAGACGGCACACGTGGGAGTTGGCATAAGCGGGAATGAGGGCATGCAGGCCACCAACTCATCTGACTACTCTATAGCTCAGGTCTGACACACACACACACACACACTCACACTCATGTAATTCATTATTCTGTGACTCGGTCATACACACGCATCTGATCCTTAAAACTGTAATTATACTACCACAGCACAAAACACACAGCAGTCTTCTGCCCACAGCGCTGTTGTATCCGGGTAGCTGATCCTGCAGTAATGGTTCACATGTGTTCCTGCGGGCAAACTAATTCTTCTCTCAAACTCTTTCTCTTTAGTTCTCATACCTGGAGAAGCTTTTACTGGTTCACGGGGCTTGGAGTTACAACCGGGTCACCAAATGTATACTGTACTGTTTCTATAAGAATGTGGTTCTGTACATCATAGAGGTGCGTACATAATATCAATCAAGTGTGTGTGGGACTTTTCAAGGGGTAGTTTACTCAAACATAAAAATTCTGTCCTTATATGTCATCATGTTCCCAACCCATATTTTTTGCTTACTTTTTTTTAAACACAAGATCACGTGAAAGATTCATGCTGCTCTTTTCATGCTTTGTGTTAGGTATGAACAGAACTTTCTAGATGCAGGGTTTGTACTTAAAGTCCTTAAACCCTTGAAAACAGTCATATTCATGAATAATTAAGTGCTTTAATTATTGACAGACAATATTTATGAAATTTGTGTATAATTTCTTTGGAAAAAAAACAACTAATACAATAATTTTATGCAAATTAATATAAATATAGAGCGATTTCTCATGGCTATGAGTGTGAAGTTGTTCATATATTTCCAAGTATATGATACAGCTTTCATTCTTCAGGACAATCATATATTAATGGAAAAAATCAGTTTGAATGAAGAAAGCGATATCTTTGTCATAGTATCTTTTCAATGGTTAAGGGAATTTCCCATGACCGGGACATGCTCTTCTATGCACTGAAAGTTCTAGGGCTTCATCAGTCATTGCATACTTTGCATGTGATGCACTTTATTTGTACCAGTTTGTTTTATTAGTATACTTTTATTTATCAATTTACCTGGTTTAGAATTTGAAAGATAATAAAGATATTGTTTTGATAAGCAGGATCTCTAATTGTAAACCTTGAAAACCAAAAAAGTAGTGCTTGTAAACCATATAGAAATAGCTTTTTGGGCATGCAGTTTTTTAAAATGGTTTGTTCCTTCACAAACAGCTACAAGTATCATCAAAAAATCAGAAATTAATTGGTCAAAATGTGTGGATACCTTTTAAATAGATAATGTTATAAACACACAATTAATTTTTGCATTATGCATTTTCGAAAAGAAAGTCATACGGTTTGGAATGACATGAATGCAAGTAAATTGTTCATTTATCTTTTTGGGCAAACTGTTCCTTTGAACAACATAGTTTTGCCTTTGGAATGTGTTGTACTTACATGGAATGAGATCAGAAAACTTTTTAAAGAGGGTCGTCTAATGAGCCATTATCCACACACACAAACACAAACATGCTTGCTTACTCTTTTTTTTTTCCCCCTGATCCTTTTGCTTGGTTTTTTTTTCACACAGACACCCTTGCGTACATTAAGTAGACTGCTTGCAGCTGTTTATGGAAGTGTTTGACAGTGATAAATGAGATGCCCCCTCACTAGTCTCTGCTTTCCATCACACACACACACACACTCGCAGGCACAGACAAAGAGCCGCTGACCCCTATCTATAGTGGCTGGGTCCTTCCAGTTCAAAACTGCATACCAGATACACTGTCATCCGAGAGCTGTGTAAGTGTGTGTGTGCGCTAGGTAGAGTGTTAGCTTTACTGACAGGGTCACCATGCTGTCCGGTGGAGCTTTTGTCAGCTGTGCCACCCCCTAAAATGGCAGCAGGTGCAGAAACATGCCCCCTCACCCCCCCTGAGGACTCGGCCTCTGTGTATCGGACTGTGTGCTGATGTGGGTGGGTGTGTGCGTTATGGGAAGATCTGGGTAAAGGTTAAATGTTTAGATGTCTCTATATTTTTGGAATGCGATTGTCTGTGCACATCTGTCAGTGTATTTTGGGGAGAGGGGTGTTTTGGGGGTCTTACTGAGGATTAGCTTCCAGCAAAGAAGAGCTTTAAAGGTCAAAGTTCACAGAATGTCTTTGTCTTCGTAGCAGAGACATTATGGGGGATGGATAGCAAGTGTACATGTGTATGAGTGTGTGTGTGTGTAGCCTTTTGTTTGTATGAACTGACCTCTGCCTTGAGTTTGATGTTGTCCGAAGCACTTTGCTAGAGGGTTTCCATGTTACTCGTCTTATTCGTGCCATCTATTTATCACAGTATTGGTTATCTTCACTTCTGTATTTTTAACAAACTTCCTCCTCTTTTACCCGCAGCTTTGGTTTGCATTTGTAAATGGTTTCTCTGGACAGATCCTGTTTGAACGGTGGTGCATTGGCCTGTACAATGTGGTACGTGTGTGTGTGTCTCTGTCTCGCTCTTATTTTTATGTTCATATGTTTCAAAAATCTGAGCTGCCTACCAATACATAATTTTAAGGCATCTTAGGTGCACTTCTGACAAGGCTTTGGCAGCATCAAATGTATCATTCATAAAGACAATCCCAGAATGCACTGCAGCAAATTTCGTGGAAAAAGTTCCAACATGGTCAAGATAATTCTCAGTAATAGTGATAGGCCAATATCAGCCTATCTTTGACCCGTTTATTTATCAGAAGACAAAAGGGTCCACTTTGTAATTATAATGTGTAATAAGTATTTAATATACTGAGTGTCATTAAAATATATTAAATACATTTTTTATGTTTTTGAAACATTATGCTCATCAAAGCTGCATTTATTTGATAAATATACAGTAAAAACAGTAATATTGTGAAATATTATTACAATTTAAAATAACTGTTTACTATGTGAATATATTTTAAAATGTAATTTATTCCTATGATGGCAAAGCTTAATTTTCAGCATCATTACTCCAGTCTTCAGTGTCACATGATCCTTCAGAAATCATTCTAATATGCTGATTTGCTGCTCAAGAAACATTTCTTGTTATCAGTGTTGAAAACAGTTGCTTAATATTTTTGTGGAAATCTTGATACTTTTTTCAGGATTCTTCTATAGAAATTAATAGAATATGTATAGACCGTTTAAAAGAACAGCATGTTTTTGAAATATAATTCTTTTGTAACATTTAAAAATGTCTTTACTGTCACTTTTGACCAATTTATGCATCATTGTTGCTAAATAAAAATATCCTTTTCTTAAAAAAAAAAAATATATATATATATATATATAATAAACTACAATACTTTCATGAAAGTTCATGTATGTTTCAGATCTTTACTGCTCTCCCTCCTTTCACGTTGGGGATAGTTGACCGGCCATGCAGTCAGCAGAACATGCTGCGATTCCCTCAGCTGTACCGCATCACACAGAACGCAGAAGGTTTTAACACTAAGGTACCGTACACCAAGAGTTCAGTAGTCAAAACTAATGCTCAATTTCAGTCACAAATTACTCATACTGACACAACAAATACTATGAGACCTATAAATCTGTCTGCAGTGACTGTTTGATTATGTGTGATTATTATCACCACGCTTGTCTACATCCTGTGCTATAATTGATTATCACGGTCTGATGTGGTTTACAACGTCAGCGTGTTGTTTGACTTGTAATTTCCCTGTGGATAAACAGCAGTGCAAGAAGAAGCTCTGCTGCCATCCAGATAATAATGAGATTCATGAGGCTGAAATAAGACAGTCGTTCATTTATAGCTGAGGATCAGTGTTTGTATGTGTGTGTTTGTGTGTTTTCGGGGTGATCTGGGGGACATTACACTAGCTGTGCAATTGCAGAGAAGCTGTTTGTGTGGGCTTTGTGTATCTTGGCATTAGTTTGTCTTGACTGACTCTCCCCCTCTCCCGTTCCTGCTTTCTGTCCCTCCCTTCCTCTCTCTTTCATTGCCTCTTTCTCTTTTCCAGGTCTTTTGGGGTCACTGTATAAATGCTCTCATTCACTCCATTATTCTCTTCTGGTTTCCACTCAAAGTCCTGGAGCACGGTAACTATCTCAAGCACTCACAAGCACACATGTAGACCACTCCGGCTTGAGTGTGTCAATTGCTAAGTATCTTTCATCGCCCCTTTTGTTCCTTCAGACACTCCTTTTGACAACGGCAACAGTGTCGACTACCTGTTCGTGGGGAACATCGTCTACACGGTGAGTCGTCAGCGTGGCATTTGCTTCTCCATAGCTCCCTGCCAATGAGAGGTCACACATCATTTCCTTGCTAGAGCTGTTATTCCGTTCGCTGGCCGCCAGTGTTTACACTGTAAACTTGTTAATGTCTCTTTTCGCTGGATATTCTTGAAAAAAAGTCCTTGTGAAATGATCCCACAACTCAAAGCAAGAATGACAGGAACTCTGTGAGGAAACTGATCAGAACAGACAAGGCCGCTCACCAGTGGTTTTTGTGGGCAATTTATGACTTAAATTCTGCATTTCAGCTCTAGAATTTTAGTCTTTTAACTAATTTATTACTTAAAATGCTTGAAATGTTTAATTTAATATGAAAAACTATATATTTTCAAAACCCCAAACTGGGGTTTATGAGTCAATGAAAAGCTAGCAATGAATTAAATCATTGAAAATGTAAAACAAAATATATATATATATATATATATATATATATATATACAACTCTGGAAAAAATTAAGAGACCACTGCAAATTTTTCTTAAATCAGATTCTCTACATGTATGACAGCCAGTCCATTCCAGAATTCCAACACAGGCACACCTCATTCTGAGGTGCTGATTAGGTGATCACCTGAACCAAATCTTTAAACCAAAATTTAATGAGAAAAGGTATAAAAACCACTGCTATGGTCATCACTATCCTCTTGTAATAGGACCAGCTGGGTGGCAAAAACCGTGCTAGTAGTACCTCGAAAGTAATTGGAATAAAAAAAGAACTATTGACCATGCCAAAAGAGTTGAAAAGGAAAGTTTTGAGTGGGGAAAAAAAGGGTTCAGTTCTGGCTTTACTGGCAGAGGGATACAGTGAGCGTCGGGTTGCTTCCATCCTTAAAATTTCAAAGACGGCGGTTCATAAGAACAAGTTCAAGCAGCAGACATTGGGGACAACAAAGCTACAGACCGGCAGAGGGCGAAAACGACTCTCCACTGACCGGGATGACCGCCAACTCATTCGAATGTCACTCAACAACCGTAGGATGACATCAAGTGACCTACAAAAAGAATGGCAAACGGTAGCTGGGGTGAAGTGCACGGCGAGGACGGTTCGAAACAGGCTCCTAGGGGCAGGGCTGAAGTCGTGCAAAGCTAGAAAAAAGCACTTCATCAATGAGAAGCAAAAAAGAGCCAAGCTGAGGTTTGCAAAAGACCAAAAGGACTGGACTGTAGTGGACTGGAGTAAGGTCATCTTCTCTGGTGAGTCCAATTTCCAGCTTTGTCCAACACCTGGTCGTCTAATGGTTTGACGGAGACCTGGAGAGGCCTACAAGCCACAGTGTCTCGCACCCACTGTAAAATTTGGTGGAGGATCAGCAAGGCTGGAATCGGGCAGATTTGTCTTTGTGAAGGACGCATGAATCAAGCCACGTACAAGGTTGTCATGGAAGAAAACTTGCTTCCTTCTGCTCTGACAATGTTCCCCAACTCTGAGGATTGTTTTTTTCCAGCAGGACAATGCTCCATGCCACACAGCCAGGTCAATCAAGGTGTGGATGGAGGACCACCAGATCAAGACCCTGTCATGGCCAGCCCAATCTCCAGACCTGAACCCCATTGAAAACCTCTGGAATGTGAGCAAGAGGAGGATGGATGGTCACAAGCCATCAAACAAAGCCGAGCTGCTTGAATTTTTGCACCAGGAGTGGCATAAAGTCACCCAACATCAATGTGAAAGACTGGTGGAGAGCATGCCAAGACGCATGAAAGCTGTGATTGAAAATCAGGGTTATTCCACCAAATATTGATTTCTGAACTCTTCCTAAGTTAAAACATTAGTATTGTGTTTTTTTAAAATGCATATGAACTTATTTTCTTTCCATTATTCGAGGTCTGACAACACTGCATCTTTTTTATTATTTTGACCAGTTGTTGTTTTCTGCAAATAAATGCTCTAAATGACAATATTTTTATTTGGAATTTGGGAGAAAAGTTGTCAGTAGTTTATAGAATAAAACAAAAATTTTAATTTTACCCAAACAAATACCTATAAATATTAAAACCAGAGAAACTGATAATTTTGCAGTGGTCTCTTAATTTTTTCCAGAGCTGTGTGTATATATATATATATATATATATATATATATATATATATATATATATATATATATATATATATATTTTTTTTTATATATATATATATATATATATATATATATATATATATATATATATATAGTCCTGCATACATCACCAGAGAGAAGTTTTGATAAAGAATTATGAAAAGTGAAAAAAAATGAACAGATAAATTGTTCACAATAGGATTAATAATATTCATTTAGGAAATAAGGTGAAATTTCATTTCATGCTCCTGACTAGTCAACCACCCTGACACATCCCGAATTACACAAACTCTTCACACTAAACTTCACTTTAATTACTTTAAAGGTACAGTGGAGGATTTTTTTACTTCCGGGTGGATCACCTATACTATTGGTCCTCCTAATTGTCAATCATTCTGGTAAATCAATCAAACTTATTCAAAAAGTTGGGAGGGCGGGTCTTATCTAAAATTCGGAAAGATCCTCCACTATACCTTTAAGTAAGTGAGTTAGATGGTCATTTTGTATTTGTTTAGGCAAATAATTCATAACACAAATCCTAACTCTCGAGTTTGTGCATCTTTTGAATTAATTGAAATCAATTAATCAAAAGAACCAGCTCAAAAGAATCACTTGTTCATGAATCAAACTACACTGATCGGGCTGTATGTTTGATTTGCATGCAGCCTGCAGAAGATAGATGTGTTGTATTATTTCACATTCAATACAGACTGTAAACCCGACTTGGTTTAAAAACATCTTTTCATGCCACTTTTCAGCCTCTAAATAGGAAACAACACTGGTCTGTACAGTAAATATGAGATGTCATTAGTGTTCCCTCCCCATTAGCCAATCAGTAAACAGTATTTCGCTCCAGTGAACAATATTTCGCCAAGCATTATAAAAATGAGGCCATGTGTGTATGTGTGTGACCCAGACTATTAAGTGCAGTACATTGGAGGCGATACTAGACTCAAGCCATTAAAACAGTAATGAATGAGTCCCATGGGGAGTGAAGTCTTTGTGTGCTGGTATTCCTTTTCTGTTCCTCGCAGGCTTCTGTGTGCCTGTATGTGTGTACGAGTGTTACTTTAAGGGATAAAAAATGTGTAATTGTGTGTTTTAAAGCAGTGTACGTCGCTAGAGGCGCTTAGTAAGTCGATGCCTGTGTGAAAGCCCTCATCTGGTTTTGTGTTGAAGCTGTACAGAACGTTTTACCAGGATGATGAGTGCATATCATTACTGTTATTTATGACTGACTCTCTCTTTCTTTCTCTCCCTCTCTTCCTGGTGTAGTATGTGGTGGTAACTGTATGTCTGAAAGCCGGTATGGAGACCACAGCATGGACAAGGGTACGTCAGTTCCCATCCTCCAACACAAACAAACACACACACACTCTTCACCGCCTGCCGTCACAGCTTGGAGCAATGAGCGTCTCTGGCAGCGCTTATGAAAGTGCTGTCTAATGCATCAAATTTATTATAAAGGATTTGTTCTATCTGGAGTAAAAGGAGATCACATTATAGAACACTTTGCACTTGATATGTGTCTGATTCTATAATCATACTTCAAAAAAATATTTTTTTGTCTTGTTTCCCAGTAAAAATATAAAAAATTTCTTAAATCAAGATACATTTACTTGAGAAGCAAAATTACTTTTAATATACAGTGTTTATGCTTAAAACTAGAAAAAAAAATCTGTTAATTGTGTAAGAAAATTCATCTTAATTCGAAGGAAGAACAAGATTATTTTTTCTTAACCCTTTGACCTTTCTTGTTTTAAACAAACTCAGTTGAAGTCATTTTCCTTTTCAAGTACGTGTCTTGATTTGAGAATTTTTTTGATATTTGTAATGAAAAATGACAAAAAATACTATGAAAACGAATGAAAGCCCCTTCTAATGCATCACATTTATTACAAAGCATTTGTTATATCTGAACTGAAAGGAGATCACATTATAGAACACTTTTCACTTGATATTATGTGTCTGATTCTGTAGGAAGGTCATATATATTCTGGGAAGTGCTTTAGATAGATGGGGAACATGTATCGCTGCTATGTCAGGACATTTCTCTGTCCTGCCGCCGTGTGTGCTGAGGAGACGTCGACACTCCCCGTCCGTTCAGCTGTCCACACACCAGATCTTGTGATAAAGTAGAGCGGCCTTGGTATTCACACAGTGTCCATTACAGTTGAAGAAGTCTATATTCAGGATGAAACTGACCATGACCTGTTTTTCTCTTGTTCTAGTTTTCTCATCTGGCTGTATGGGGCAGCATGGTGCTCTGGATGTTGTTTTTTGCCGTCTATTCTGCAATCTGGCCGACCATTCCTATAGCACCGGATATGTTGGGCCAGGTGAGTGCAAATACACACACCTGCTCATATTTGTGCTTTACTCACCCTCCTGTATTCGACTGCAGCCCGGCGCCTGGATGACTTGCTCTCTGGGTGTTCCGTATCAGATTTATGGCCCGCCGTCCCATTTCGCAGTCTCCCTGCACCTGCCACGCAGTCACCCGAGCCCCAGGCTTTTACGGCCTACCCTGGAAGTGTTGAGTTAAGCGAGTGGGCTGGTTTGTGCAATGCTACAGACATTGCAGAGAAGCTGTTTGTGAGGAATACTTTTGAAAAGTTTTCTCTCGTGTCTTCACAGGGATGTATAAACAAAGTGGCTCTGTTCCATAACCCAGTGAGCCACCTCACTGTTTTCTGCCTACATAGGCTACATCCTAAATGAAATTAAACTTGAGCCAACAAAACTCTCAAATAAGCATATGCTCATTCAGCACTCACAAATATGTGAAAGTAAAATTTTAGTTTTTTTAGTTTATCATCAAATTTGTGTCTGCACATTTATAATCAACATTTCTCTAGAAATTAGTTATCAAATAAAAATGTTTGCACATTTCAGTGTTTTCACACTCAATGAAATGTATTTGTTTTTACTAGGGGTGTCCCCGACTATGGATTTTCATAGTCGAATCAGAATCGTCAAGTCTTGCCTATAGTCGACTAATAGTCGAATCATGTGTATGGGGGCGGGGCTTTAACAATTCAAAGCCGCGATGTACAGAAAATCACACAAAGATATAGAAGAAAATGTATAAAAACATTTTGGATCAATAAAACTAAGAAATAACATAAATAACTCCAGAAAGGCCACACTGCAGACAGGATTTATATTTCACATGCAAATCAGATTAAATCGGCTAAATTACCTGTGCGAGCAGGCTCTAAGTAGGCTACAGCACAACATCGATGCACCTAAAAAAAAAAAAATAATAATAATTTACTAAATTAAATTAGAACAGAATATACCTTTCTAATAAATAAAAATACAAAACGAAATAAATCAGAATCAAGTCACAAGATGAGGAGAAAATGTGTGAAAAATGCCTAAAGTGCAGGGGAACATATATTCAAAACACAAGCCACAAATAGTTAGATTAGATAACCCTGACAGATCAATAAATAAAATTAAAATAAAGAAATGATTAAAATAACGATAGTAGCCAGATTTTTCAACTTTGTCTATTTAACTGCAGAAACAACAATAAATGCTAAACTGGAGTGGCAGTCTTTTAGCTAAAAATGTTCACAGCATCCAAAAATCAAATTAGAACCGGCTGAAAAGTTTTGAAATCACTTGTACCCTACCTGATCGAGAGAACAAATCCAGTCTTTCACTCTTTCTGTGTCCGTTGGAGTCTTTTGTGCGCGCGGATAAAATACATTCTAAAACACTTAACGTGAAAAACGTTTAACGACTTAATCTCCTAAAATAGTTAAATTAAAATATGAAAACGCTTTACTATAGGAGGAACGCATTGCGTTCATATTTTGGGTTCATCTGCTTATCTGCACATAGTATGGTTTCTTAATAAAGTGTGTACTGTGTACATACATTAGCCTAAGCCATGTTAAAGTGCCTTTTAAGCGTTTTAAAAGCTTTTTTCACGTTAAGCATTTTAGAATGTCCTGTGGAAAACCAACTTGTTAACGTTGACCGGCAGAAGTGCGATCATGGTTTTCCTGATGCTAAATCCAGCCTTGGAGAACATCCTTTCTGATGATGTACATCCACACTTTAGATTTTCTTATCCCAGACATTGTTAAAGATTTAAATCCTTGCCGCCAAGACGCTCCTCTGTCGGTAACGGATTGAAAGTGAAACTTAAATCTGTCACGGGGTGTTTGGATTTATTCACGCACGTTAAAAAATATTTATTAAAAGCTTCTTTCTTTGCACATTTTTATATACAGTATTATCATAATAGGCTGAATATTAACGTATTGACAGAAAACCGGTAGTTCTATGTGAAATCAGATATTGAGCGCCCTATAGCCAAAGTGGCATGACCCTCGTTTCATAACACCTCTGCGAAGATTCGACCGTGAGATCGGTAGTCGAATCAGGCTCCTCCTATCGAAGCATCGAATCTTCGACTATTCGGGGTCACCCCTAGTTTTTACAATAAATAGTTTTAAGCAGTTTTACTAAGAACAACATTACTAACACCCTAAGGTGACAGTATTCAGTTATGAGATGTAATTATGTGTTGAATCATATTTATATTGTTGTTATTGGAAAACACATAAACATGGGCCGAGCAGTCCATGTACAGAAATATGCGAGAACACGCATCCTGCACACAGCTCACTGCGTGTGTGTGAGAGAGATGCGCTGTTTGTAAAATTACAGTCTGAAAGAAATATTTCGCAGCATTATTTCCTGCATTATAAGCATGGAGCTTAGGGTAAAATTATGCACAATTCTTGCATTTGCAAGCTGAAATTCACTCCCTGAAAATATAGATACTTGGCACCCATGTATCGATACAATATCCCCATGTAAAATATTGCGATTATTATGCTGTATCGATACCCCACCCCAAACACACTGTAGTATCGAATTATATATTAAAATTATCATTTAACAAAAGTTTCATTTTTGTATTAATTATATTTATAATTAACATGTATTTTTTTAAATACAATTAAAATATTAAGATTAAATAAAAATGTGTATCAAC